>NC_142356.1:3448009-3630509 GCF_059441175.1 Urocampus carinirostris
ATTTATTGAAGTATTGATATTTTTCCCAGCATCTTCCTCCTTCTAGTTCCGGCAAACAAATCAATTATTACGATTATTATTATATTATTAAATTCTGATAAATATTTTACAAATTGAAAATTGAGCACACTTTTACGTTCTGTGCTCACGTTTTCCTCGTTGACCTCATTGTTTCTGTATAAGCCCCACCCCCTCCCCAAGCACTTCCTACCATCCGCTACTGGTGACACACAACCAAATTTGCGCGTATAATCTAACCCCTTGCTTTCTGTATTATATTCTATAGCCCTCTGGCTTAAATGTGACTATATGCAGTAGGGAGAATATCCCAATGAGGAGAAATTCATTGCCCTCGTACTCTGCTTGAGATGGCAACACCATAAATATTCAGTTGTAGGTAAATCTAAACATGCCTACCGCTCTGATTTAATGTTGCTGGCAGATTGAGGGATGAATGTGGTAATGCCTTAATGTTTTTATTCGGGGTGATTAGAAATGCTTATTTTATCCCCCACTGGACAGTAATTTCACTTTACGACCCCCACCTCAGAACGGAATAACGTTGTATCCCGAGGGTCTACTGTATTTGGCAACATCTTTGACATGTATTATGTAGTTTGTCAAAACAATAGAGCTAGTTCAAAGGTGGTGTCCATAACTTCCAAATATTCTACTTGCCGACGCCATCTTCTGACTGAAACCATCATTGCAGCCTCTGTCAAGGTCCTTTTGCTGCATGTGCAAGTATGTGAATTTATTGATAAAACTCTTCCTTTTTCATCTTTTTGGGGGTTCGGGTTGGCATTTGGACAGTATTTGAAACTATCCTTTTCTTACTTTCACCATTTTCATCCTAGAATAAAAGAAAACCTCGAGCACAAGCGTGAATTTACTCTCCCTCCACCCCATACCACCTATCCCCTTTCCATCACCGTAATGCCCTCCATGGCCGCAACACCGAGGGTAAAAGTAAGATAAACGTAGACAGGCGCTGTGGGGAAAAATATAAAGGCTCTTTGAACTCAGTTGGACATTGTTAACATATATGCAGTAGAGAGAATATGTCATTTTAAACTTTTTAAGGACGCCTTAAACTACGCACCCTACCTTTTAAACTACAGTTTACACTCACGGTGTACGTTGGATCAGGAGTCTGCTACTGGTTTCCATGGAAACCAGTACTCTTAGTTTCAAAACTCTACCTGAAAAACAGCAGAGAGATGGATGGGTGCTGCCAAGGCTATACATGCCCAAGGCACACCACAGGAAGTGGTGCCCCTCGGTGGTTTAAGGCAGGGGTGTCCAACTCGTTTGAGCTTGGGGGCTACACGGTTTAAAAGAAACTCTCATGGGGGTCGGTACTTGTAGATTAAAGAAGAGAGAGGCAAAACAAACGAGAGAGAAAGAACGCGCAAGAGAAAGATGGAGATTGAGAGGAAACAGGGAAAGAAGAAAGAGATATAAAGACAAAAAAGAGAGAGATCTTAAGAGAGAGGGAGAAAGAGAAGGAAAGAGAAAAAGAAAACAGAAGGAAAGAGGGAAAGAGAAATATACCAAAAGAGAGAGAGAGAGAGAGAGAGAGGAAAAACACAGAGAAAGAGAAACAGATAAGAGAAAGAGACAAAGACAATGCGAGAGAAAGTAAAAAAAAATGAGAGTGAGAGGCAAAGTGAGAAAGAGACATAAATCCTGTTCTACACCTACCTCACCCCTCCCTATCTCTCCAACCTCCTTCACACTGCCACTCCATCCCGCACCCTCCATCTCGCTATACACCCTGCCCCTCTCATCTCCATGAGGAGCCGAGCTTTCAGCCGCTCTGCCCCCCAGCTCTGGAACTCATTGCTGCCTGACCTCCGAAATTCTGGGACCCTGTCCGCCTTCAAATCCGGACTCAAAACCTCTTCAGACTTGCCTTTTCTTGACCGTCTGCCTCACACACTGCCCCTTTTAACTAAAATGTGTTTTATCGGCTATTTATGACTTGCTTGTTTTACTCTTCGTTTATTGTCCTGTCCTACTCGTATGTACAGTGACCTTGGGTGCCCTAAAAGGCGCTTCGAAATACAATATATTAAGAGAAAAAAAGAGAGAAACCATGAGAAACAAAGAGAGAAGGCCTTATCTGGCCCGCAGTCCGCACTTTTGTCACCTACGGTCAGAGGGATCCGTGAAATACCGGTATGTTTTATGCGAGAGGCAAGTTTTGCGTTTTTCGTCTATGGAGTGCATCATCCCGGCCGTCGGTCCAGGAAGGTGCGTTTGGTTCTTTGTCTTCTGCGCCCAGCGTGCAATGTCGGCCCACGCGCTTTCCCGTTGCCAAGGAAACTGTGGACCGCCGCTAAAACCGCTTCGCCGTTGCGAGAAGAGGGATCATCACGTGGGATCTGGCAACCGTGGCCGTAACTGGCCCCTTCTTGGGGGTGCTCGAGCACCCCAAAAATGAGAGCCATTTTAAAACTCTTTCCTTCATAAAGGACAGGATAGACTAAATATGATGAAAAATGCTAGATAGGAAATGTAACCCTTGGATGCATGAGTGGGGTCAAAAATAGGTTTCTATTTTTCAAAATCTTTGACAATATTCATACTTTTTTATTTGTATATTCCAGGTATTCCTCATAGAACGTGTTTATGACATGAGGCCATTAGTATTTTTAGTTTTGTCCCCCCACTCATGGAAGAGTGTATGTGTCACGGTTGCCCATTGCACTCACTTGGCCCCGCCCGTTTTCCTGATTGGCTTCCTTCCTATTTAAACTCAGTGCTCTCATTCACTCCTTGTCAGTCCGTCAACAAACCTCTGCACTTCCAAGGCAGTAGCTCAAGAGGTAGAGCGCTCGTCTTGGGATCAAGAGATCGCAGTTCATGTTACATGTCGAAGTGTCCTTCGGTAAGACACTGAACCCCTAATGCCCCCAATAAGCAGGTTAGCGCCTTACATGGCTGCACGGCCGCTATTGGGAAATGTGAAGCACACTGTAAAGCGCTTTGGGAAGTCTTGACTTCAAAAGCACTATATAAATGCAGATCATTTCATTTCATATTTTGACTCTGTCCGGTATCCTGCTCGTTTATCCGGTATCGATCCGTCTGTCTCGTCCTGTCGGATATCTGACTCCAGTATCTGGTATCGATCCTGTCTGTCCTGTCCAGTATCGATCCCGTCTGTCCGGTATCTGCTCAAGTATCGGGTATCGATCCTAGCTCTCCGGCCTGTCCGGTATTGACCCCGTCTGTCCGGTATCCGGTATCGATCCATCTGTCTCGTCCTGTCGTATATCTGACTGCAGTCTCCAGTATCTGGTATCGATCCTGTCTGTCCTGTCCAGTATCGATCCCGTCTGTCTGGTATCTGCTCAAGTATCTGGTATCGATCCTGGCTGTCCGGCCTGTCCTGTATCGACCCCGTCTGTCTGGTATCCGGTATCGATCCATCTGTCTCGTCCTGTCGGATATCTGACTCCAGTCTCCAGTATCTGGTATCGATCCTGTCTGTCCTGTCCGGTATCGGTCCCGTCTGTCTGGTATCTGCTCAAGTATCTGGTATCGATCCTGGCTGTCCGGCCTGTCCGGTTTCAACCCCGTCTGTCCGGTATCCGGTATCGATCCGTCTGTCGTCCTGTCTGATATCGGACTCCAGTCTCCAGTATCTGGTATCGATCCCGTCTGTCCGGTATCTTCTCAAGTATCTGGTACGATCCTCGCTGTCCAGCCTGTCCGGTATTTGGTATCGATCCGTCTGTCTCGTCCTGTCTGATATCTGACTCCAGTATCTGGTATTGATCCTGTCTGTCCTCTCTCGTATCGATCCCGTCTGTCCGGTATCTGGTATCGATCCTAGCTCTCCGGCCTGTCCGGTATTGACCCCGTCTGTCCGGTATCCGGTATCGATTCGTCTGTCTCGTCCTGTCGGATATCTGACTTCAGTCTCCAGTATCTGGTATCGATCCTGTTTGTCCTATCCAGTATTGATCCCGTCTGTCCGGTATCTGGTATCGATCCTGGCTGTCCGGCCTGGCCGGTATCGACCCCGTCTGTCCGGTGTCTGGTCGTGTATCCGGTATCGACCAGTCTGTGTCGTCCTGTCTGATATCTGACTCCAGTCTCCAGTATCTGGTATCGATCCTGTCTGTCCCGTCCTGTCCGGTATCTGCTTGTGTATCTGGTATCGATCTCGTCAGCCTCTGGCTTCCTGTTTTTGCACGCCGGACTTCTGTCTTACTTCTTCCGCCCAGCGATCGCCCCATTCCTGTAAAATAAAGCTTATGTGGAAACGTTACGCATCTGGGTCCTCCTCCTGTTCTGGTTCTGACAGTATGTACCGATAGGTCACGCATCCAAGGATTAAGAAAAGGAAGACAAAACCATGAACAACGCAGCATCGAAAATACTCCCCTGCCTTGAAATGGTTCAGTCCATTTGATTCCTAGCTCTGTATCACAGTATTTTTGTTGTATTTTCTATTGTAGATTTTTTGGGCGTATGTCTTTAGTATTACTATAGTTGTATTTTTGTAGTATTTCCGTAGTCAGAATGTTGTACTGCCGTAGTATCGCTGTAGTTTTGTTCTTGCAGTATTTATTTTTACATCATATCATTTGAGTAGTATATCTTTAGTACGTTTGTAGTACTACTGTCGTTGTGTTTTGTAGTATTTCTGTCGTAACATCTTTAAAGCGGTATTTTGTATTATAGTGTCACCGTAGTAGTCTTTTTATAGTATTTCTGTAGAAGTATTTTGAAGTATTTCCATACTAGTAATTTTGTAGTATTTCTTGACTGTATTTTAGCATTCCCGTAGTTGTATTTGTGTAGTATTTCCGACGTCATAATGTTGTACCGCCGTAGTTTGGTTTTTGCAGTATTTTTTTTTTGTATTTCTACAGGTATATTTTTGTAGTATGTACAGAGTAGAATCTTTGGAGTATACATGTAGTATTGCTGTAGTATTACTTGAGTTGTATTTTTGTAGTTTACCCACAATGGTATTTTTATAGTATTTAGATAATATAATTTGTGTAATATATCTTTAGTACTTTTGGAGTATTTCTGTCATTGTGTTTTGTATTATTTCTGTCGCAATATCTATAAAGCAGTATGTTTGTATTATAGTGTCACTGTAGTGGTCTTTTTATAGTATTTCTGTGGAAGTATTTTGAAATATTTCCATACTAGTAATTTTGTAGTATTTCTTGAGTGTTTTTTAATATTTCTGTAGTTGTATTTTCGTGGTATTACTGTAATAGTATTTTTGTTGCAGACGCTTACCAGGGCATTAGGGACAAGTTGGGACCCCAAAAAACATTTTCTATTACTAGTACTATATACATATATACAGTATATTCTATTACATATAAATTCGCCTAACACGAGAACGGAGCTTGGGCGAAGATCGGAAGCAAGTCGGGTAACCGGAGACAATCGGGAAGCCAGGGACAGACGAGCAGGATACAGGACGGGACAGACCGGAACCAGAGTCAAAAATTGCTTGCCTTGCACGTGCGGAGGTTCGCTGAAGGACTGACAAGGAGTGAATGAGAATGACGTGTTAAAATAGGAGGAGAACTAATCAGGGAACGAGTGGCAGCTGGGGCTAAACGAGTGACACGGTAGAGGGGTTCTCAGATGAGAAAATTCCATCTCTTTCTAAAGCGCTCCTCTGAGCCTCCTCTTTTGATTAAATCTTTAAGGTTACAAAAGCAGATCAGCCCTAAATGGTGTGGAAATTAAACGGCCGGAACACGATTTGCCGATAGGTACAATCAACAGTGAGTCAAAAGAAGGAACCCCGTGAAAATCCATCCAATAGTAAGAACAGAACCAACTTATTACACGACAAAATAAATGCAGCAGTGAATAAATGAAGAAATTGCATCGATGTCATAGATTTAGGTAATACATGTGTAGGACATTCGATGTGCTAACTCAAATTCAATTATTCAATGTGATTGATCTGTGGCACTAGGTCTAAATGCGGGGTGGTGGGCCGTTATCTCAATTTTGTTAAACAAAGGACCATTCCAGGTTGCCTTGACAACGAGTCCCCAGGAGGCCGGTCAGAGTGGTGTGACTTTTGGTGGGATGTCTATTCATTTGACATCACACCCCGTTGCTTCAAATCTTATTAACAGTAAAATTAAAGCCAATGTTGTTTTCCTATCCAAATGGTGCTATCCAAGATCCCAATTTCTATCTTTCTTTGTTTTATTTTCTTATCCTTGTTTTGTTTTTGTGTTCTATTCAAGTTTCTTCAGTAGTTTATTCCATGAATCCAAGAGTGTGTCTTGATTAAAGTATGTTGAAGTATCAAAAACGGTGAAGATAGTTCATTAAGTTGTGTGTCGCCAACCCTTCAGATAAACTAAAAAAGGTTTTTTGATATGATTATTGTTGGGAAATAAACGATTACAAATGTATCGTTTACCAAATTGTTCGAATGAGTTATCTGACTCCATTAACCAAACACAACTTACATTCGCCTAAAAATGCATGCTCGTTTCTTTATGGAAAAATGAACAAGAGACCGGCATTTCCACTTGGGGGCAGATTTAATTTCTTAAATTATAAACTAAGTGAATTCCATCGAATTAGCCAAATTAGTGTCGCTCTTTGTCAAGCCTCTCTCTCGATCGTCCCTTTCGATCGATCTTCTGCCCACGTCCCTTCACAAGCCGGCGTGCCGACTCCTCCCATGGGCGTGCCGACTCCTCCCATGGGCGCGCCAGGTGCCAGCTTAACCACCCCCTCTCCTCATACCAGCAGGGCGCTTATCAAGACAAAGTCTGAGAGCCCTGTTATCAAAATTCCCCAGCCAAAACACTCAGCACTTGGAACGGCGCGACCTGTCATCGAACTTAAGCCTTCTCTGTGAAAAATCTTCATTGCATTCAATAAATGTAACCTGTATAAAATCCTTTATAGTAAAATGTATAAAATATAAAATCCTTCATTATCCCAAAACGAATGTTGTGTTTCAAAAAAGGCGAGAAGAGTTTAAAAATGATAAACTGGGCTCTATGATTTTATCGGTCAATCGATAATTTGTTGAATATTTTTATTGAGCACCCAAATTTTGTTACAGATGATTCTACAGAATATGTGTTTATTTCTATGGCATATATTTGTAGCGATTCATTTATCTCTACATTTCCTTTCCTATATGACAGGATCGCTCCCCCATCGAGCCAGGATGCCTTCCGAGGCTTCCTTCACCGTCCTGCTTCTTCTCCTGAGCTCTTGCGCCTCGCAACCGTCTGCCCCGCCTCCTCCAGGCTGCAACCAGCGGGTGTCGCCCTCCTACCGGGTTCTGTGCGACCTGGAGTGGGCTTGGGGGGTGGTCCTAGAAGCGGTCGCCTGCGGAGGGGGCCTGACCTCCCTGGTACTGGCCGGGCTCCTCCTGGCCAAGCTGGGATCGGTGTCGGACCCGGGCCGACGTTCGGGTTTGGGTCCGCTCTTCCTGCTGCTGGGCTCGCTGCTGGGCGTCTTCGCCATCTCGCTGGCGTTCCTGGTGGGCAGGAACCAGGTGCTTTGCGTGGTCCGGCGGGCATTCTGGGGTCCGCTTTTCGCTTTGTGTTTTTCCAGTTTGCTGGTGCAGGGTTTGAGGCTAAGGAGGTTGGTGGCAGGGAACGCCAGCCCGACTGGGAGCACACTGGCCGCGCTGGGATTGGGACTGGCTCTGGTGCAAGGGATTATCTCCGCCGAGTGGGTTCTCCTCACCGTGGTCCGGGAAGGTCATCCAGCTTGCGAGTACCCGCCTTTGGATTTCGCCCTGACCTGCAGCTATACCTTGGGACTCCTCCTCATCGCCATGGGGCTCTCCCTGGGGGTGGTACTCTGCGGGGGGGAACTAGCGCCCCCTCCGGAAAACGACCAAGAAGAAGAAACCGAGAAAAAAAGATGGAAATGCAACGCCGTGTGGCTGTTCCTCGCCAGCCTGGCGTCGGCCTTGCTGTGGGTGGCCTGGTTGGGGTTTTACCTCCACGGGAGCCAAGTCATCCGGGCGAGGGCCCGGGCGAGGGGGTCCGAGAACGCCGCGGACTCCCTGATGGGCGAGCCCGCACTGGCGGTGGCCCTGGTGGCGCAGGGATGGATCCTCCTGCTGTTCCACGCCATTCCCGAGAGTCACCTGTGCTTGAGGAAGCGGTCGGAGGATTTCTTCGAGGCCGGCGAAACCACGCCCCCTCCTGGACGTTTCAGAGACCACGCCCACCAAGCCTTCCAGGAGAACCAGGCTTTTTCCATGGAGGAGCCCAGTGCAGGTACAATTCAAATGTATTCAAATTAGAATCGTTAAAATACCTCACTTGTAGAAAGGGATCGGGGCAAAATGAAGTGATAAATAAAAAAGGTTAATCAAAAATTACAATTTTGCTGCAAAAAATGTTCACATTCATTCAACGTTACTGTAACTTTAAGAAAACACCTTTGTTGTAGCGATTAGCGTCCCTTTATTGTAAGTGCTCATAGTAAACTGGTTAAAGTCATCTTATTTATCTTATTACTCCCTTTTTTATGTTTAGTTACGGTATAAATGTTTAAGTATTGATCATCACGTTTTATAGCTATTTAGTACTTTTGGGAACAAAAAATACAAAAACCTTGTGAAAAGGCTGGGAAAATAAGCAAAAAAGATGAAACAGTTTGGACACTTTGAGTATTCTTCGTTTTCTGGTTAACTACACCAGGGGTCGGCAACCTATGACACGCGTGGCAGCAGTGGCACGCCAAGGGTTAACCAGTGGCACGCAAGCGCACTGCAAAATAATAAAAAAATGCGCATTTTACCTGAAATTTAGACATTCTTAGTTGCGCGCCGTGTTGTTTAGAGGTTTTACGGTAGCTCTTGTGCGAGTGTGCGTCTGCACAGCGACTCACAGAAGAGGAGAAATCCGTGTTTTGACTCAGCCACAGAAACACCGGCGCGCAATAAATGAATGAATAATGAAAGCTCCTCCAGCGAAAAAATCTCGTTCTTTGACTGACAACTGTGGGCTTGAGCAAAAAATGACCGTGCTGTTTGTGCATTATGCCTCGAGAGCGTTGTACCTCGCACATCAAGTGTTAAACGTCATTACGAGATGAAACATGAATTCAAGGCGTAGACATTAAAACCCGCAGTGTCCAGGTACGGCAAACATACACAGACCCTAAAAACCTTTGTCACTGCTAAAAACACCACCATTGAAGCAAGTTATCACATTGCTCACTGCATAGCAAAGCATGGAAAACCATTTATACCTGAGCCCATGATGAATGGTATGGTAGCGGTCCATATCTCTTGTTTTTGATTGTAGTTCATTGTTGATGAAGAAGTGTGTTGTGGTTGTCTACAGGCCTTTCCACATGTTGCTAACATTAATTTTTTAGTTTATTGAAGAACAAGAAGATGAATTGGTCATTATACGATTTCAATGTATATCCATGTTGTATATTTGGACTGGTGTAAAATGACAGCTCTTTCGTCATTGATCTTGGCACACTGATTTACAAGGACATTTGAAAGTGGCACTCCACACCAAAAATGTTGCTGACCCCTGCACCACACAATAAAGACATCTAGTGGTCAAATGTGACACAGTGTCCCTTTAAGAGACCTGTATCACCTATTAGAGGGAAGAGAGTCAAAGAGGGGGCCAACCGGGGCGAGATGAATATAATGTTTTTGACTCTGCTACTGTATCATAAGCAGGCAATGGCCTCAAAACTGTGCAGAGAGCAGCCAATGAATTTCTGGGCTGCGTTGATGACCCTCTGGATGTTTTTTCTGTCTGCTCCCGTTTCGTTTTTCCCGTGTATCTGAACTCGGCAGCGTACCCCGAGGTTGCTCGGCAACCAGAAACACAAATAGTAGCTTTTCCTTAACATGGTTTAAATGAATGCGATGAGGAAAAAAGGGGTTTTCTTAAAAAGATTGTTTTTGATCAAGTGTCATTTCTTGATGAATTCATGGCCTTCATTTCCTGAAGAACATTAAAAAAAAATAGTATTACGTAACCACTTGTGTATGAGTCATCCCCGCTCCAGTGCTAATTTCAAGCGAATCCTCTGTTGGGGAGCTCGACACAAAGACAAACCTGACTGTTTAATTTATCAGTTAAAATAAGGAGAAAAGACATCAATGGTTTTTGAGCTTGGAAAGAGAACAAGGAGGACCTAATTTCAGACACAAACGGATTCAAATCCGGCTCGAAGGACCAAATGTTGAGTCTATTTTTAACAGACGATTAAAATAAGGAAAGAATACATCAATGGATTTTGAGATCAACAAATGAGGAGTGTACATAGCCCTCAAGATGTACAATATCCAGTTTATTCTAAAGGTCCCCTGGAGCTCTTACTATTTATTCAAAATCTGCTAGGTTAAATGTGAGATGACTCTTTGTGTTTTGGAACCTCCCGGATGAGCCGTCGCCACACTCTTTAAGTGATCTTAGTTGGTTGACCACTCCTGGGAAAGTTTGCCACTGTTCCCAGCTTTATCCTTATGTGGATAATGGCTCGGACAGTGGTTCGCTAGAGCCCTACAGCCTTGAAAGTGGCTGTGTGACATTTTCCAAACTGAGATTTCACTTTTTTCCCAATTTCTTCTGGAATTTCTTTGGATGGTGGCTTGAGATTTTGTAGCCTATTTCACTTAGTCTGACAGATTCAGATATTTTTTGATTAAACACAGTTGGTGGCAATCCATTTTCCGGTGTGACCTGTGGAATTGAACTCAGCTTTCCCAAAACTGTGCTTGGTCACAGTCAGTTCCTGTTTCAACAAGAGGGGGGCAATTACTTTTTCACACAGAGCCAGATTTTTTTCGTACCTTAATACATGGAATCAACATTTGAAAAGTGCATTTTGTATAAAATCGATTTGATGATCTGAAATCTTTGTGAGTGATAAATATGCAAAAAAAAACACAGAAATCAGATCATTTCAATCAGTAAAAACACTTTTTTATGGCACTGTACCTCTGAAAGCAAACGCAACCGTTTTTAGATAGTTTTCAGAACTATTTCTCTTTTTCTTCAGAATGGCCGAGATGGGCGTTGCTAAGGAGGCGGAGGGGTCTTAGCAACGGCCCTAACAATCAGGATTTTAAAAACTGGATTCATTTTCCAACTCATTTATTATATTTTAATTACAGAATTTATGACTACAGTCCAGCTAGGTGGACTTGGGGTCGGGCGCCCGCCTGAGAGTGGGAGATTGCTGGTTCTCGGCAGAGTCATACCTAAAACTTACAATATTGGTACCTCCCTGCTTGGCATTAGGGGGTTGGAAATGGGGGGTTTGGTCAAGTCAGGTCAAGTCATGTTTATTTGTGACGCCCTTAATCACAAAGAGTCTCAAAGGGCTGCACAGACCACAGATTATTGCAAACTACAGACTATCATGACACCATCCCCTTATATTGTCAACATAAAATATAGGTTATTCATATGCTATAGAGTAGAAGTGTGTTAAGCTTAGATTTAAACATTTCCACTGAGGTTGCCGGCTGTGATTTTTGGACTGTGGACTTTAATGAAGGATGGGCCTTTAATGTTATAAGGTATGCTAGGTCCTTAGCTTGGCCTTGTTGTTTTTGGACTGTGGCTTTGATGCTATGTCAGTCCTTAGCTTGGCCTTTGCCATGATCTTTGATTTTTGCAATCCGGAGATGGAATAAGAGCTTGCTCTGTCCACTCCACGCATCGGCCCGGTATTGCAGTACCTCCGGGAACGGTGCATTCGCAATGATCGCAGCAAGGCTTTAGGGCTAGGACCTTAGCTTGGCCTTTTGGCTGAGAGTAAGTGTCCCGGCTCCTAGGCTTTGTAGCGTATTATGAACTGACCGATAACGGATAATGGATAATGAATAACGAAGATAGAACAATAACCCTTAAAAACCCCCTGCAGATCGAATCTCAGGGGGAAGAGCATTCCACAGCTCCAGGGCCCAAAACGAGAACATTCTCAGACCTGCGGATTTTTTCTTGGCTCTTGGGATCACTAGTAGACCGGCATTTTCAGAGCGAAGGCTCCGGACCGGAACATAGGGGGAATTAAATCTGAAAGATATAAGGGAGCAAGTCCATGGATGATATTGTATACTACCAACAGAACCTTCAAATCACATCTTAAGCTAACAGGGAGCCAATGCAGGTGAGCTAAAATCGGGGTCATGTGATCAAACTTTCTTGTCTTAGTTAAAAGCTTCGCTGCAGCATTTTATACCAGCTGAAGGCTCTTGATTTTGGACTTTGGGAGAGTAGTGCATTACAGTCATCGAGAGGTATAAATGGTTTTCCATGCTTTGCTATGCAGTGAGCAATGTGATAACTTGCTTCAGTGGTGGTGTTTTTAGCAGTGACAAAGGTTTTTAGGGTCTGTGTATGTTTGCCGTACCTGGACACTGCGGGTTTTAATGTCTACGCCTTGAATTCATGTTTCGTCTCGTAATGACGTTTAACACTTGATGTGCGAGGTACAACGCTCTCGAGGCATAATCGAGACGGGAGGTAACAAACGCGTGAATTATAATCTCCGCATCTGACTGAGACAGCATAGGGTGAATTTTAGCAATGTTGCAAAGATGGAAAAAAACTGTTCTAGTCATATTCTTAACGTGTGTTTGAAAGGACAGATCGGGGTCAAATATGAACTCCTAAATTCTGGGTGATATTCCATTTGTCAATGTTCAGAGACGATTTTGAGGACAAGTCACGGCATTTAGATGGACCAATAACTGGCATTTCGGTCTTTTCAGAGTTAAGGCGCAAGAAGTTGAGTGACATCCACTTTTTTATCTCAGTGAGGCAGTGTGGCAAAATCCTCCATCAGAAGATATAGTTGAGTGTCATCTGCGTAGCAATGGAAACAGATATTATACGAGCGAATAATATCAACCTCATGGAAGCATGTAAATGCTGAAAAGAAGGGGGCCAAGTACTGAACCCTGCGGAACACCACAGGTAACACTATAGGGCTCAGATGTTGGTCACCTAAGGATTCCCAACGACAGGTGTTGCGGCACCTCGGTTGGGTAGAACTATCCTGGCATCACTTACCATGTACATTCGTACGTCTGAGTATGAGAGTTGACTCCTGGTAAGATGGAATAATAAGAAGATTCATAACTATAGTCATTTAAACCTGATTTCTTGGAACCGAAATTAACTTTGACCCTTCTTTTCAACTGCGATTTCAGCTCTCCGCAGCGCCACCTACCAGGGCAGCGGAGGCGGCGTTCGCCCCGGCATCGCCTTCAGAGGTCACGTCTACCAACCTACCGAGATGGCGCTGGTTATGAACGGCGGGACGGTAAGTCTGACTCCCGAAATAGGAAACCATTTTGCGGATACTCACAATCTTGTTTTTCATAGATTCCAACGGCTCCCATCAACTACACGGGAAGACGACTGTGGTGAAACACCAGTCGGATGTCACGCTGCTGTTTGACTTATTCTGATGCCTGAAGTAATGCTGCGTTCCAGAGAAGCGGGAAGGCGGAGTTTTCCAAGCTAAGACCAGAAAATATCATCGGAATGACACTGGAGGTTGGAGGTCCTCGTCAATCGTCAAAATGGCGATGCCCACAGAAACACGGACGGTGATTGGTAAAATGAAAGAAGGCGGATTACAGTGTTAAAGACTACAGCCGCCATTTTTCTCCACATTTTGAGCGCTTGCAAGAAGGCAGCTTTGCTGGAGGTCCAAATGTCTAGTAATCAGTGTGGGGAACATTACTTTAAAATTGTAGTTAGTAATCGTTACTCACTACTTCTTCCAAAAAGTAACAGAGTTAGTAACTTAATTACGCTACGATCTAAGTAACCGGTTACAAAGGAAAGTAATTATTTCCGTTACTTTAAAGATAAGTTGTTGTATGTCAAAGAATTTTTTTTGAGCGTGTAAGGTTTTAACATTTATTAAACTGAAATCCGACTCCGAAGAGAAATTAGCTAACACCTCAGAGTCCCTTGGCTCTGCTTCCTCAGAGGAAGACGTGTCAGTGGGATTGAGGAGATCTTCGAAGTTCTCTGCCCACCTTTTCAGAACTTTAAAGCTTGTTCTGTGGCTTTTCATCATGAAGTATCTCAACAATGAAAATAAATTGTTTAATGAGCTTCTACATAGAGATTTAGCGATTTATACCCACAAGGGGATCTGTTAGTGTGCAACTTGGACTCTTAACTGTAATTGAAATTGTGTACTATATATACTGGACCGAACCCAATTGGTGTTGACTCAGTTTTGCATACTCAAGAAAGAGCCGTATGTGGCTCGCCAGCCTTAGGTTCCCGACCCCTTTAGCTGGTACCTTCCAAGTGGGATAAATCCGACTTCTCTGGAACGCAGCAAAAGAGTTGGAAAACACGACCAATCATACAGGGTAAACTGACAACGCACGCTCGTCTTTAATCTGTAAATAAAATAGCTAGGTGATTTTGAGGCGGCCAATCGTCATATTTAGACTTCCATCTTTGCTTCTACGAGTTTTGGTTGCCAATCCGTACGTTTGCTTGTTTACATTAAATAGGACGGAATCTATTTACCGTATTTTCCGCACTATAGGGCGCACCGGCTAATAGGGCGCACCCCCAAAAAATAGTTTTTGGTCCTATATCTTCCATACATAAGGCGCACCGGATTATAAGGCACTACAATGGTAACGTCGACAAAACAGTCAGATGATTCAGTCCAACTTCTTACCCCCTTAACATTCCGAAAGCTTGCAAAGAAGCAAATACGTGTCGTAGACACGTGCGGATGCGGTGTCCGTACGATGTCACTCAAATGCGTCGTTTCAAATATCATTCGGAAGGTTCAAGTCTTGGGATTCAAGAAATGCCAACCATTCCCTAGTTTCTATTTTCTTTTTCGCTCGCAACTTTACTGTGCATATGACAATAAACACTCGGAATTGAGTTGAATTCGCTCAACTCATCACAGCAACATCAAGATCGTTCTAAAACAAGATACCGGGAAAATATAAAGCCGCATAGCTCACCTAAGTTCTCACGTTCAATAATGATACGCAACCATGGTCTTCTTACAACCGTGAGTGTAGTAAATCCAGGAGAGTCAAATATTTACAAATACAGACTAATGAAACATGTTTCTTTATGGCGTTGTTTAGCAAGCTTGCTATTCAGTCATCTTTTTTGGCCAATTGCAGGGTTTGTTTTGGCCCTCTAGCCAATCCGAGGCTCCGAATAACTTCAGCCAATAACGATCGATTTAACTTATGATTGACACATCTTTTTCGGCCAATTGCAGGGTTTGTTTCAGCCTTCCAGCCTATCCGAGGCTCCGAAAAACTTTAGCCAATAGCGATCGATTCAAATGATGATTGACACATTGGTTAGCCAATGAAACGCCGGTAAATAAATCCCAGCATACACCGCGGACTACTTGGCGTTCGGGGGGAAATCGGGTCGGCGGCTGTTGTGTAAGTTGCGAGACCTTGCGAATTTAATATTGAGCCATATATAAGGCGCACTGTATTATAAGGCGCATGGTCAGCTTTTGAAAAAAATTAAGACTTTTAGGTGCGCCTTATAGTGCGGAAAATACGGTACTTTTTTTTACCAGGGGTGGGCAAACCACGACCCGAGGGCTCCATTAGGATTTTTAATCCGGCCCGCCAATCGAAAAAGTTACAAATATAACGTTTATATTTATAAAATAGTGAAATAGATATGTTCATTTGGTTCCATGCTTGTCCCCAGTGTCCCCTAGACGTGTCCACCCCTATGAAGACTATATTCTTGATGAAGCATGAACGTGAGCCGCGTACAGAACCAGGTAGGGTCAAACCGCATCCCGTGGGCCACATTGGGCTCATTTTGGACCTTTCATGAACCTCTTATGGATTCTTTTTTTTGCAGACCTGGAAATAAAACCGTTTTTTCCACCTTTGAAATGAAATTTTACGCATTTTAAGAAGTTTATAGAACAACAAAGGTATTTTGTGTTCAATCAATTTTAGTGGTTGTATACCAGATTATTTAGCTCCAGTAAGACTTTTTGAATCTACTTAAAATACCTCTAATTAATTAAAATTATTTTATTTTGTTGGGCAATTTTAGTGTAGTCCAATAGGTTTATAATGGAGTTAACGTATTTTCTGGAGTATAAGGCGCACCCAAAAAGCCCAAAACTTACCAGATATATGAAAGCGGACTTTATCATCTTTAGCACCTTAAGACTGAAAAATACGGTCGATAAAATATTAACTAATTTTCGTGGTGGTTTAGCTTCTATGAAATACATATAAGACATGGGATTTTGTCAAGAACCGGAACAGGACCAGGACCCAAATGCGTGATGTTTTTCTCACAAGCCTTTTATTTAACGGGAAATCGGGAGTCATGCACGTTAGGCAGCGGTCTAAAGACAGGAAGCCAGAGGCCGAAGAAATCGATACCGATTGCCTGAGCAGATATCGGACGAATGGGGTCGATACCGGACAGGACGGGACGGACAGGATTGATATTGAAACAGGATATCGAAATTAAACAGGACAAACTAGACGGGAACGAAAACTGGAGAGAATAATAAACGGGACAAAAATAGACGGGAACGAAACTGGAAACCGATATTAAACAGGACAAAATAAACAGGAACAATACCGGACAGGAACTACCAACAGGAAACAGGACAGAGTCAGAACCCACGTCTTGCGGGGCAGAGGTTTGTTGACGGACTGACAAAGGAAGAGTGAGAGCGCTGAGCTTAAATAGAAGGAAAGCCAATCTGTCAACGAGCCGCAGCTGGCGCCACACGGGCGGGGCCAATTGGGCGCCATGGCAACCGTGACAGATTTATCATTTTCCGAAAGTTTTTTTCTACAATTACACTAGTTTTAATTTCGTGCGGCTTATAGTCCAGTGCGCCTTGTATGTGAAGAATCTTTGGCCTTTTTATGGCCTCAAAACGTTTGCCCACCCTGCGCACATCATGAATGTACCACAAAGTCATTGGACGCCCTAAAGTGAGATTTAGAAACGAGTCGGCTCTGTACAGAGGATCAAAACTGCCAAAATGAAAAAGTGTCAATGAAAAAGTGTTTTTTTTAGATATTAGGTACAAATAAGTCAACATAAGTGGAAATATAGTCGACAATATATAAAATATAAACATGAATAAATGTAACAATACAAATGACATTTCATAATAAATGTAAAAAGATCAAAGCAATAAAATATCAATCAATCCTTCTCTTCTTAGTCTTTTTCCTTGCATCTTTTCTTCCTTACATTCTTTCTTTCCTCTGTTCTCTCGTAGTCTTACTTTTTCTCTTTCTTTCTTATGTTCTCTCTCTTTATTTTCAGACTTTTTTCTTTCCTACGTTCTCTCTTATGTTCTCACTTTCTTTCTCACGTTCTTAGGTTTGTTTTTTCTCTTATGTTCATTCCTTTCTCTCATGTTCTTTCTTTCTTTCTTTGTCTTTTTCCTTACATTCTTTTTTCTTTCTTACATTGTATTTTCTTACATTCTTTCTTTCCTCCATTTTCTCTCTTACATTCTTACTTTTTCTCTCTCTCTCTCTTACGTTCTTTCCTTCTTTCTTACGTTCTTTATTTCTTTCTTACATTCTGTCTTTATTTCTAACTTTCTTTTTGCTTATTCTTTTTCTTTCTTATATTCTTTCGTTCTTACGTTCTCCGTTTCTTACTTTCGCACTTTTTTCTTCCTTACATTCTTTCCTCCCTTCTGTCTTTCTTACATTCTTACTTTTCTCTCTCTCTCTCTCTCTCTCTCTCTCTCTCTCTCTCTCTCTCTCTCTCTCTCTCTCTCACGCTCTTTCCTTCATTCTTTCTTATGTTCTTTATTTCTTTCTTATATTCTGTCTTTATGTCTAACTCTTTTTACTTATTATTTTTCTTTCTTATATTCTTTCGTTCTTACGTTCTCCGTTTCTTACTTTCGCACTTTTTTCTTCCTTACATTCTTTCCTCCCTTCTGTCTTTCTTACATTCTTACTTTTCTCTCTCTCTCTCTCTCTCTCTCTCTCTCTCTCTCTCTCTCTCTCTCTCTCTCTCTTACGTTCTTTCCTTCATTCTTTCTTATGTTCTTTATTTCTTATATTCTGTCTTTATGTCTAACTCTTTTTACTTATTATTTTTCTTTCTTATTTTCTTTCGTTCTTATGTTCTCGCGCTTTTTTTTTCTTACATTCTTTCTTTCCTCTGGTCTCCCTTACATTCTTACTTCTCTCTCTCTCTCACTCTCTCAGGTGCTTTCCTTCTTTCTTTCTTACATTCTTTTTTTCTTTCTTACATTCTTTATTTCTTACATTCTGTCTTTATTTCTAACTTTCTTTTTACTTATTCTTTTTCCTTCTTGCATTATTTCGTTTTTACAATCTCTTACTTTTGTACTTGTTTCTTTCTTACATTCTTTCCTCTGTTCTCGCTTTCTTACATTCTTACTTTTTATTTCCTTCTTTCTTTCGTACGTTCTTTATTTCTTTCTTACATTCTGTCTTTATTCCTAACTTTCTTTTCACTCAGATTATTTTTTCTTTTTTCCTTTTTTTTTTTACTTTCTTTCTTACATTCTCTCTTATGTTCTCACTTTTTTTCTCGTATTTTCTTTTTCTCTCTTACATAATTTCTTTATTTCCTAGTCTTTTTTCCTTACATTCTTACTTTCTTTTGATCTTTTCTAGGTTCTTTCGTTCTTATGCTTTGTCCTTCTTACGTTCTTTCTTTCTTTACATTGTTTTATTTCCATTTTGGCAGTTTTGATTCGAAATCTATTGGAGAAAAAAGCTCATTTTTTGCACTTTATGAGATGTAATATTCTATGTATTTGTAATCATATTAGAAATTATCTTTCTATATGTCAACTTGTTTGGTATTTTTCCATTCCGTTTTCTTTTTGGAGTAACAAGAAGAAACATCTCATTTGTCATCTGGCCTTAATAGTGATAATTATATATATTTGTAATATACATCTCATTTTTTGTAATCGTCCCGTTCGACATTGCTGTCATGTTCTTTCTTCTTCATTTTGAAAACTTTTTCAGACTCTTTTGGAAAAACGTGCAAAAACTGTTTTCATATTTAAATGCCGTCTTACAATGTGACATTTTTATCATTGTATGGAGAATTATTTATGAATTATATGAATGGGAGTGCTGTATTTTTTTGCAAATAGTAACAAATGCGTACGTGCTGCTTGTCCCCGAAGTATTTGTTTGTTATTATACATGATTGCACTACAACAAGATTTGTTTATTTAATAAACACTTAGTGCTCTTTTGTTTTAATTTCGGGTGAGATTATGTTTTTTTTTTTTTCATTTTGCTTTTCATTTGCACTTTTGTCTAAAATGTTGATGGTGAAAAAAAGCTAGGCAGCCATGTATTTCCTGCAAGCAAAATTCAATTAGTAAAAACCGGAACAGGATCAGGACCCAAACGCGTGACGTTTCTCACACAAGCCTTTTATTTTACGGGAAATGGGGAGTCATGCACGTTAGGCAGCAGTCTGGCGTGGAAAGACAGGAAGCCAGAGACCGACGAGATCGATACCAATTGCCCGAGCAGATATCGGACAGATGGGGTCGATACCGGACAGGACGGGACAGACAGGTTTGATATTGAAACTGGGTATCGAAATTAAACGGGACAAACTTGATGGGAACGAAAACTGGAGAGAATAATAAACAGGACAAAAATAGACGGGAACAAAACTGGAAACCGATATTAAACAGGACAAAATAAACAGGAACAATACCGAACAGGAAATACCAACAGGAAACAGGACCGAGTCAGAACCCACGTCTTGCGGGGCAGAGGTTTGTTGACAGACCAACAAAGGAAGCGTGAGACCGCTGAGCTTAAATTGATGGAAAGCCAATCTGTCAACGAGCCGCAGCTGGTGCGACACGGGCAGGGCCAATTGGGTGCCATGGCAACCGTGACAGTTATCAATATCCAACATGAAACAGACCATTCAATTATCCTGTTCAAAAGCAACCTCCTGTTGAAGCAATGCCACAGGAAGTGCACTGGTGGCCATCTTACGTAAAAATGAAAAAACATTGATTTTGATATAAGGCATAAATAGATAGGTCCAGAAATTTGTATTTAGTTTATATAGAGCAGGGGTGTCAAGCTCATTTGAACTCAGCGGGGGCCACACGATAAAAAAAAAACAAAAAAACAATTCTGTCAGAAACCGGAGATTAGAGAGAAAGAAAAAGAGAGCGAAAGAAATGATAGAAAAACAGAGGCTGGGGCAAAGAAAGAGAGAAGGGGAGAGAGAGAAAAGCGAGAGAGAACGTGAGAAACAAAAGAGATAAAAAGAGAAATAGTGAGTGAGGGGGAAGAAAGAGAAAGAAATCCAAAGTAAAATTGAAAGAGAGAATGAGAGAAGGGGAGAAAGAGAGAAGTGGAGAAAGAGAGAAGGGGAAAGCAAGAAAGAGAGAGAGAATAAATGAAGAAAGAGCAAAAAAAGGTAAAAAGACACAGAGAGAAAGAGAGAAAGAGAAAGAGTCACGGAGAGTGAAAGAAAGACAGAAAGTGAGAGAAAAAGGGAGGAAGACAGAGAGAGAGGGAAAAGAAAGAGAGAGAGAGAAATACAAGTACAGCGTCTTTGTGTGAGGCACTTGGCTTTGCTAACATCAAGTGGGCATATTTCAACCTGCAGCTCGTTTTTCTCTTGCACTTCTCTGAGCGTTGTCTCGCAGGGCCTTAGCAGGCCTGATCCGGGCTGCGGACCGCCCGTTTGACACCCCTGATATTGAAGAATCCCTTCTTCGATCGCCCGCCATGTTTGTCTGCTGTCTTGCTGATGCACTGGTTTTCATTCGTAATAGACAACAGTGCCATCTAGTGGTCAAATATTACACACCGGAGCTTCAAACTAAAAACATTTTTAACTAACCATGTCGAACAATATATTGAAAAATGAAATGACATCAAATCGATGAATAATAATACATACGAACGGATTAGCAACATTAACTCGAGGGCAATATTTAAAAACTTGCAAAAGAAAAATATACAAAACAATTAGTGCTGATTAAAAAAACAATTATTAAAGATAATATGAATGAATCGGCACGTTTTGTAATACAGTACACGTATTTGAAAATCATGGGTGGAATTTTTATTTAGTTTAGTAGTCGCCATGTTTGTCTGCCACCTTGTTGCTACGCTGTGCTCATATGGCACTGGTTTTCATTCGCATTAGAGCATACAGTGCCATCTAGTGGTAAAATATGACACAAATACCTTTAAAGCAGGGGTGTCAAACTCATTTTAGCTCGGGGCCACTTGCTAGAAAAAAACTCTCTCAGGGGCCGGACTAGTGGATTACAGAATAGCGAAAGAAAGATAGTGAAAAAGAGAGAAAGGAAAAAAGGAGAGAAGTAAAGAGAATCACATTAAAGGGAAAGAGAAATAAAGAGAGCACAATATAGAAAGGGAGAAAAGGGAGAAAGAAGGACACAAAAAAGGAGAGTAAAATATAGAAAGGGAGACAAAGGGAGAGAGAAAGCAAATAAAAGAATGGGAGAAGAGAAGGAGAAAGAGACAGGGAAATGAGCGAGTGTGAGGAGAGAGAGAGAGAGAGAAAGAAAGAGTGCGGAAGAGAGAAAGTGAAAAAAAGACATGGCTAAAGAGAGAGGGAGAGAAAAAAACAGCGCAAAAGAGAAATAAAAAGAGGGTGAAAAAGAAAGAAGAGAGTGAAAGAAAAAGTGAAAGCAAGAAAGAGAGATAGAAAGAGCGTGAAAGTGAGAAGTAAATAAGAGAACGTGAAAAAGACATAAAATGAGAGGAAGCTAGAGAGAGGACGCTACAGTTGTTTTGTGAGAAGCACCTGGCTTTGGCGACATCAAGTGGCCATATTTAAAACTTCAACTCATTGTTCTAATGTGCTCCATTTTGTCATGTCTCGCGGGCCAAGATTCAAAGCCTTGGCGGGCCCGCGGGCCACATGTTCGACACCTGTGCTTTAAAGGGACAGTGTGTAATATTTAGTGTCTCTTAAAGGTACAAAAAACTTTCACTCAGTAAAAAAATTGATTTGAATACTAGACAAACACACGACATGAACTATCACGCCAATATAATTTTTTATATTTAAAAAAATCCCAAATCGAGAAATGTGTATTTTTTTACATAGACGTCGCCGCCATGTTTGTCTGGCATCTTGCTGCTTTGCGGACATTATTTGGCACTGGTTTTCAAAATAGTAGTCAAATATTACAAATTGGAGATTTAATATACTGTATAGTTACAGTAAATCGAAGAGTGGAGATAGGGAAAATATCCCCAACAACAGAGGGCGGTAATGAGCTAAAGTGATGGATGCACACGCCATTACACTCGAAGAAGAAGAGTACAGCGTCCCACAATACACTGCGGTTGTGTGTTTTGGAGGAGATGTCGACATGGCCGCCGTACAAAACGCCGAATAAGATAATAGCTACAAGATTGTCAAATGTTCTATATTCCACATATAATTACCTAAACTTGACAGCAGGCTACATTTAACGTCCTGTTAGTTTGCGTAGTTACTGCCTTTTATACTCCCAATCGGCCTTTTTTATAGTCCACCGGAAAATCTCTATTGAACTTGTTCAAAATCAAGCGTGAGCTTTAAAAGTGGAGAAAATGTGCTCAAGTGGGGAAGGAAATGTGAAAGAGGAGCTTCAGGAAGCGCAAGAGGAGACCGAGAGAGAATACCGACAGTCGGAGGCTGTTTTCAAGCAAGGTTGGTCATTTTAGTTTCTGAATATGTTGGCCTGGAGATGGATGGGCGCTAACCGGCTGTACTTGCCCAAGACACACCACGGGAAATGGTGTCCCTACAGCTCCAGTGGTTAAGGAATCCCATCTCATCTCATCAGTGGGCAGGGGACACCCTGAACTGGTTGCCAGCCAATCGCAGGGCACACAGGGACAGACAACTCACTCGCTCGCTCATTCACACCTAGGGACAATTTGGACCGGCCAATCCACCTGAAATGCATGTCTTTGGAATGTGGGAGGGAACCGGAGTGCCCGGAGGAAACCCACGCAAGCACGGGGAGAACATGCAAACTCCGCACAGGAAGTCCGGGAGCTGGATTTGAACCCACACAGGAGGTTCCCAAGATCTTAGAACTGTGCCTGCACACGCTAACCACTGCGCCGCCGTGCTGCCCCGTTAAGGAATCCAACCAACCAAAAAGCTACTCATGTACTAAGTAGCTCAAGTAACGTCTTCTAAATTGTGGAAATGTTGAGGCCTGCCTCACTGAGATAAAAGAGTGGATGGCACTCAACTTCTTGCACCTTAACTCTGAAAAGACTGAAATGTTAATTATTGGTCCATCTAAATGCCGTGACTTGTTCTCAAAATCAGCTCTGAACATTGACAAATGTAATATCACCCAGAGTGACTCAGTTAAAAATGTAGGTGCCATATTTGACCCCGATCTGTCCTTTCAAACATACGTGAAGAATATTACTAGAACAGCTTTCTTCCATCTTCGTAACATTGCTAAAATTGGACTAGGCTGTCCCAGTCTGACGTGGGGAATATACCGTAAATTCCGGACTATAAGCCGCTACTTTTTTCCCCAAACTTTCAACCCTGCGGCTTATTCAGTGATGCGGCCAATTTATGTCATTTTTCTAACGACCGCTAGCGGCGCTCGAGTGTTGCTACCATTAACTGCCCTGTCAAAGCTATATTATTATTATTAAAGCTTTGAAAACTCTCTCGGTGTACCGTCTTTCTTTGTAAATATGTGTAACCCATGTATAATATGTATTTGCAACTGTATATTTTTGTAATGTATTTATTTGTATTTATTTTAGACACTTATTCTGATATGTTTTGCACGCGTGAACGAAAAAGGAGGGGCGGAACAAACGCGGGGTGCCGAGTTTAAGTGGGGACCGCTAAAGGTGAGGGACGGACAAGGAAAGAAGAGGGTAAAAAGTTGGTTAAAGAAAAAGGAGCTGCGTGAGTAAATGTGTTCATCTGATATATTTTTCCCACCCTTGCCTTTGGAAATACACACTTTTTTCCTTGGATTGCTTTCAACGGGACCCGGACTCTGCAGGTCTGCATCAAACTTTAAGTACCGGTATCATTTTCCGTTCATTTTGACTTCTATGATTTTTGGACTGTGGACTTTCATGAAGGACATTTAGTTTCAATCGCGGGACTTGAAGTCGGATTTGGGTTAATTTTGTGTTTGTGTTACATGTTTAAATGTGGGCGCATGCGGCTTATATACAGGTGCGGCTTGTGTATGTACAAAAACGATTTTCCTCTTAAAATCTTGTGGGTGCGGCTTATAATCAGGTGCGCTCTATAGTCAGGAATTTATGGTAATGCATGTGTTGGTTACCTCCCATATTGATTACTGTAATACCCTACTCTCTGGTCTCCCGAAGTCCAAAATCAAGAGCCTTCGGCTGGTACCAAATGCTGCAGCAAGGCTTTTAACTAAGACAAGAAAGTTTGATCACATGACCCCGATTTTAGCTCACCTGCATTGGCTCCCTGTTCGCTTAAGATGTGATTTGAAGGTTCTGTCGGTAGTATACCAAATCATGCACGGACTTGCTCCCTTATATCTTTCAGATTTAATTTCGCCCTATGTTCCGGTCCAGAGCCTTCGCTCTGAAAACGCTGGTCTACTAGTGATCCCAAGGGCCAAGAAGAAATCGGCAGGTTCTTGAGCATTCTCCATTCGGGCTGTGGAATGCTCTTCCCCCTGAGATTGGATCTGCAACCTCAGTGGAAATGTTTCAATCTAAGCTTAAAACGCACTTCTACTCTATAGCATATGAATAACCTATATTTTAGGTTGATAATATTTGTATTATTTGCCCTCATGTGGGTTTTAGATCAGGGGATGGTCTCATAATAGTCTGTAAAAATAGTTTGCAATAGTATTTAATCCGTGCAGCCCTTTGAGACTCTTTTTGATTAAGGGCGTCACAAATAAACATGACTTGACTTGACTGAGGTTTTTGAGTTTTCCCTTGCCCTCATGTAGGTTTTCGATCAGGGGATGGTGTCATAATAGTCTGTAGTTTGCAATAATCTGTGGTCTGTGCAGCCCTTTGAGACTCTTTGTGATTAAGGGCGTCACAAATAAACTCGACTTGACTTTTATGATACTTGTTAAACAACCATTCAACGATCGTGACACTTGCTCCGTCAGATAACGCAGGGCTGAGAAGCACAGGGAAAAACAAAAACGTGAAGGGGAGTGAGATCCTGAAGGGGAGTCGCAGTTAGCCTCAACGTTCGTAACTACTTAACATGAAATGGATCAGGAATACATAAAACGTCTATTTTTAAAATTTGAGGGCAGATAAAACATCACCGTCAATTGTCTTCATTCAAAGGGATACATTAAAATGCCAAATCAGGCTTAGAACCTTGCTGGTTCGCACAGCAAGAAATAACCCTCTAAAAAGTAATGGTTATATTCTTGTGGTTTTTGGTACTTGTTTCAACTCAACTGCCGTGCAAAGGCTCAATACAAATAAATTTGACCTGCCTTATGTCTTTCAGATGCCGGTGAAAAATATCTGCATCCTGCGCAGCAGGAACCAGAGTTTCCTGGCGTGAAAATGGAGCAGGAGGAAGATTTTAAGCCTTATCACGTTATAAAGGTGGAGAAGGAGGATGTGGAGCCTGTTGATGCTAAAGAGGAAGAAGACTATGCGGTGTTGCTGGTGGACGGGGTGCGTTCAACCATCAAAGATCAAGAGAACAGTTGGCAGGAGCCTTTAAGCATCAGCTCCTTTCAACACGAGGAAACGAATGACGACGCCGTTGCAAACACCGAAAGCGACAAACAGTCCCCAGGTGATAACACGTGTTCTCAATGTGGGAAAACCTTTCGACGCAAAGCTTATATGAAGTTGCATATGAAAGTTCACACTGGGGAGAAGCCTTTCGCTTGCACATTTTGCGATAAGAAGTTCCGTCACAAGATAAATCTAATGGGGCACATCAGGACCCACACCGGTGAGAAGCCTTATGCCTGCTCGGTTTGCGGTCAAAGATTCACCTGGAAGAGTTCCTTAGAAATACACAAAAGACGCCACACTGGCGAGAAACCCTTCGCCTGCTCGGTTTGTGGGCAAACATTCAGCCAGAAGATTGTCTTAGATAGACACACACGAACCCACACTGGCGAGAAGACGTTTGTCTGCTCAGTTTGCGGTAAAAAATTCACCTGGAAGACTTCCTTAGAAATACACAAAAGAATCCACACGGGCGAGAAGCCCTTTTCCTGCTCAGTTTGCGGTCACCGATTCAGCTGGAAGAATTCCTTGAAATTACACACAAGGATCCACACCGGGGAGAAACTGTTTCCTTGTTTAGTGTGTGGTAAAAAATACACCCAGAAAGGAAATTTGATAACACACACACGAACCCACACCGGTGAGAAGCCGTTTGCCTGCTCGGTTTGCGGTAAAAGATTCACCGAGATCGGGCGCTTGAAAAGCCACACGGTGACCCACGCTGGCGAGAAACCTTTCGGCTGCTCCATTTGCGGGAAACGATTCGCCCTGCAGATTGATGTCAGATCTCACGAAATCACCCACACCGGTGAGAAACCTTTCAAGTGTTTAGTTTGTGGTAAAAGATTCACGCACAAAAGAAGCTTGAAATCGCATACGCAAAACCATAATGCGGAGAAACAATTTGCCTGCTCCATTTGCGGTCAGAAATTCAGCCAGAAGAATGACTTAAGACGACACAAAAGAACCCACACTGGCGAGAAACCTTTCGTCTGCTCGGTTTGCGGTCACCAATTCTGCGGGCAGAACGCCTTAAAGTTACACACGAGAACCCACACTGGCGAGAAGCCTTTCGTCTGCTCAGTTTGTGGGAAAACTTTCGTTCGGAATTGGAACTTAAAAAAACACACGAGAACCCACACTGGCGAGAAGCCGTTCGCCTGCTCAATTTGCGGTCATAGTTTCAGCCAGAAGATTGTCTTAGAAAGACACACCAGAACCCACACTGGGGAGAAGCCTTTTGCCTGCTCAGTTTGCGGTCAAAGATTTAGCCAGAAGAATGCCATAAAAGCACACACAAGAACTCACACTGGCGAGAAGCCTTTTGCTTGCTCAATTTGTGGTAAAACCTTCACTCGGAATCATAATGTGAAAAAACACACAAGAACCCACCATGGGGGTAACCAGACTGTTTTGGGGGGTGCATAAAGGGGTTACAAAAGACCGTTTTTTAAAATTGGACACATAACGGGTAGTGTTCCTCCCCGCAATCATGCAGATATGTTCCATGACATTGCAGGACCTCATATCCACTAGAGCTGTTATCTTACCGGGAGATGGCGAGGAATCGGAACATTGGCGGGTCCCATTCAAAAACAGACACCGATTGTAGTAAACAGCTATTCCATAGTGCTTATATTTGCATGGAGTCATTGAAACTTTGCTTAGCATGTTGCAGGGGAACTTCTGACTGTTTTTTCCGAGTTGCGTGCTTTGATCAACAACGGGTAGTAAGTCTTCCTGCTTTCGTGTACAGCGTGCGTTCCGCTTTTCACCCATTTTAGGGATGTGATTGTGACTTTTCCTTTTGTGTTTTTCACGGCGTGTCTTACAATTAATATAATATTGTCCAGATAGCTCCCCGTTACCTTGCTTCCTGGTTAGCCCCGATAGCAGATAGCTAGCTGGCTAGCCTGCCGGGCTAATTGTTTTTTTTTCTCCTGCTGGGTTCGAGTTTGTTTCCGTGGTAGTGTTTTGTTGTTGGCTCGCAGTTATGCCGGCTGCTCACTTCATGTTTTTGGTCAGCCAGGATCCCTTTTTTCTGCCGATTAGTCCCGGTTAGCCATTTTAAGCTGCCGGCTAGCCTGCCGTAGCCCGGCTGGTTTAGCACCTGTTATCTCTGTGTTATTTTTGCCAGTTTGCCCCATTTTGGTTCCTCGCCATTTGCTCGGGTGCTGGTGTTCTTCACATGGCGTCAAAGCTCAGGAAGTCTTAAGACGAGACAGACTGTCTTCATAATTCATTATCTCGGAAAATAATTGGAATACACCAATGACATATGTGTATAGATATTGTGCAAAAAACGTGCTATTTTTTAATATGATGTAAAACGCTAGATAAAAAAAGGAAAACAAAATTAAAAAAAAAAATAAAAAGTGAACTAAATGGTCTGCATTTATTTAGTGCTTTTCAAGGCAATGAAGACCTCCCAGAGCGCTTTACAATGTGCTTCACACTTTACCATTCATACACACACTCACACAGCAATCGGGAGTCAGCCACGCAAGGCGCCTACCTGCTTATTGGGGGCATTAGGGATTCAGTGTCTTGCCCAAGGACACGTTGACATCTAAGGAGCCGGGAATCAAACCTGCGACCTCTTGATGCCAAGACGAGCGCTCTACCTCCTGAGCTAATGCCGCCCATTGGGGTTTTTTTGTAATATTTCTTCTGTTAGATTCCCCAAATAGAGCCACCTTGTTTTATGATAAGGGCGGCACAGCGGCTGAGTGGTTAGCACGTCAGCAGCACAGTTCTGAGGTCATGGGTTCAAATCCAGCTACCAGCCTTCCTGTGCGGAGTTTGCATGGTCTCCACATTCTTTTGTGGGTTTCCACCAGGCACTCCGGTTACCTCTCACATTCCAAAAACATGCATTTCAGTTTAATTGGCCGTGCCCAGTGAGTGAATAGTCTGTGCCCAGGCCCTGACTGGCAACCAGTACAGGGTGTCCCCTGCCCACTTCCCCAAGATGGCTGGGATGGGATCTAGCGCCCCTGTGGCGAGGATAAGCGGTGCAGATAATGGATGGATATGTTATGCGGTGTGGATGAACCTATGTGGGGGAGGCAGAAACTGCAGGAATGGTTTCTCAAAAAGAGGACTGCATTTATTAATAAAAATCGAAGACCAACGTACCAAACAAACAAGAATGGCAACTCACAAAAGGTCGAAACAAGAAACTAGATATAAAAACCTGGCGTGAAAGTGAAACTAACACAGAGGATGACATAAAAACTCAAAATAACCCAACAAAGTTTGCTAAACAACATTGTCCTTTTAAAGGGTTCAGAATGATTGGACTCACCTGTGCCCACTTCAAAACGCCATTTGGGGCCCTCTGGTGGTTGGAGGTATGCCAAACCCTAACGCCTTCATTGTTTTGGGTATTCCACAATTTTCTTTCAAACCAACCACAATTTTTTCCTGTATTCTCGGGTAAAACCAAACTACCGTATTTTCCACACTAAAAGGCGCACCTAAAAGCCTTTATTTTATTTTTTTCAAAAGCTGACCATGCGCCTTATAATACAGTGCGCCTTATATATGGATCAATATTAAGTCGCAAAGTCTTGGAACTAAGGCAAGCAGCCGCCGACTCGATTTTCCCCCGAAGGCGAAGTCGTCCGCGGTGTATGCTGGGATTTATGTACCGGCGTTTCATTGGCTAACCTATGTGTCAATCATCATTTGAATCGATCACTATTGGCTAAAGTTATTCGGAGGTAAAGGGGGCGGATCCTTTTTATCATTTACAGGCTCGCATAGGCTAAAGGGGCGAAACAAAGCCTGCAATTGGCCGAAAAAGAAGAATGTGAATCACACGTTGGGTTGCACTACGGCATAGAGAAAACATTTTTTATTATTGTGTATTTGTAAATATTTGACTCTCCTGGATTTACTACACTCACGGTTGTAAGAAGACCATGGTTACGTATCATTATTGAACGTGATGGCTGCAAGAGAACTTATATTATATTTTCCCGGTATCTTGTTTTAGAACGATCTTGATGTTTCTGTGATGAGTCTATTTTGAAACTCAATTCAATTCAAAGTGTTTATTGTCATATGCACAGTACAGAACCCCGTTTCCCTGCACAATCAAATTCTTACTTTGCTGTCCACACAGTTGCCAGCAAAAAATCAAATGGAAACTAAGAAATTTTTGTTTGGTGACATCGTACAGACACTGTTTCTGTACATGTCTGAGACACGTATTCTGCTTCTTTGCAAGCTTTCGGAATGTTAAGGGGGTAATAAGTTGGATTGAACGATATGACTGTTTTGTCGACGTTCCCGTTGTAGCGCCTTATAATCCGGTGCGCCTTATGTATGGAAAATATAGGGCCAAAAACTATTTTTTTGGGGGTGCGCCCTATAACCTGGAGCGCCTTATAGTGCGGAAAATACGGTATATCCGTGTGGTCAACGTCTAAGTTTTTCACACGTTCTCCAGCATGGTTGTTGAACCTCTGAAAAACTCGAAAATTTTCGGGGTAATGCAAAACTTATTCTTGCAGTTGAATTCCCTCGGAATCCTGAAGCGAGTCGACGTGCATTGTGTTTTACAAAAATTCCACCACTCGTCTTCTGTTATTTTTGAATCTATCTCCTTTTCCTATTTTATTTGAACGAAGAGTGATGAATTCCCACGACATGCCCTCAAACATTCATTGATATTGAAAATCGGAGGAATAGTTTTTCTTGAATTACTTTGCATCACAGAAGTGTATTATTGTGAATTTGTGTCCGGAACTTTTTTTTTAATATTGTTTTGTTGATTGAACAATGACGATTTCCATTTTAAACGCTCTGTGTTTAATCAACGTCATGAATTTGAGATTGGACTCTTAAATCCTCATTTTCTTTTGTTATAAAATGTAGAATATGTGTTTAATGTCCAATATAAGCATGAGCCTTTTTTTAGTTCTTTTTTGGTCATCCTGGAATTGGGGTGACCTCATGTGCGGTCCCTTCTCAAGGTTTCTTCAGTTCCCTCATGTTGAGGTTTTTAAGTTTTCCCTAGCCCTCATGTAGGTTTTGGATCAGGGGATGGTGTCATAATAGTCTCTGATCTCTGCTGCCCTTTGAGACTCCTTGTAATTAAGGGCATCAAAAATACTTATGAATTGAGGTTTTTGAGGTTTTCCTTACCCTCATGTAAGTTTTAGATCAGGGGATGGTGTCATAATAGTCTGTGGTTTGCAATAATCTGTGGTCTGTGCAGCCCTTTGAGACTCTTTGTGATTGAGTGAGTCACAAATAAACAGGACTTGACCTGAGGTTTTTGATTTTTTTTCCCTTGCCCTCATGTAGGTTTTAGATCAGGGGATGGTATCATAATAGTCTTTGATCTCTGCTGCCCTTTGAGACTCCTTGTAATTAAGGGCGTCACAAATAATCATGACTTGGTTTTTGAGTTTTTCCTTACCCTCATGTAGGTTTTAGATCAGGGGATGGTGTGATAAAAGTCTGTGGTATGCAATAATCTGTGGTCTGTGCAGCCCTTTGAGATTAATGGCTATACAAATAAACTTGACTTGACTTATGCTGAGGTTTTTGAGTTTTTCCTTGCCCTCATGTTGGTTTTAGATCAGGGGATGGTCTAATAATACTCTACAGTCTGTGCAGCCCTTTGAGACTACTTGTGATTAACGGCCAAACAAATAAACAGGACTTGACTTGAGGTTTTTGAGTTTTTCTTTGCCCTCATGTAGGTTTTAGATCAGTGGATGGGGTCTTAACAGTCTGTGGTCTGTGCAGCCTTTTGAGACTCCTTGTGATTAAGGGCCAAACAAATAAACAGGACTTCTCATTTCAAGTATCTCATAACCTTCTTGCCTCTTAATTTGACTGTCCCTACCATATCCCTATAATGAAAGGAGGGGGAGAAAATTGCCTACATCATATTAAGTTATGTGATCAAAAGTGGGGTGCAGCATTTGAAAACTTAAGGCTGTAATCATGACTTTAAGCCAAGGGGTGGCGGCAGGTACATGGAATTTCTTCGACGCGCTTAACCGAACTCTTCTTTTTTCATCTTTTTGTGGGTTTGTTCCGCCCCGAACAGGCCTGATACAAATGAAATCACAGAAGATAGGCGCAATGGAAAACAAAGTATAAAAGCTCTTTGAACTCAGTTGGGCATTGTTAACACATACTCATTAGAAAAAATTTTGAAGGACACCTCAAACTACGCGCCCCACCTTTGAGTGGCCTGTGTCGGCCATTTCTTCTCAGTCATAACACAGAAACAGTCTGTTTTTTATTTTGATGTATATTTAAAAAAAGGGATACCATGTATTCATGGTTTTTGTGTATGGTGATATTTAAAAAGCAACCGTATCTGATGTTATACTCTGTTTTTGCCCAATAAATACGAGAAAATAAAATATAACCATCAACCTGTTCTTTGTACTTGTTTCTCTGTCTACCAGAAAATGTTCATCTTTTTCTATTCATTCATTTGTTTATCCCATAGCACGGAACTGTGAAATATATACCTTGTGAATTATATTGTTTTTTTTTTAATGCTGCTGCTAAATGTTATTGCACTTGTATTCATTGTACCATTGTTACATTGCACTATTCTTCTTTGCATAGGACAGTTTTTCTAAGTACTACAGTGGAACCTCGGTTCTTGACCATAATCCGTTCCAGAACCCTGTTCGAAAAGCAATTTGTTCGATCACCGAAATCGTTTTTCCCATTAAAAATAATGTAAATCGTTTTAATCCGTTCCAACACCCTGAATGTTTACCCTGAATGTTTAACGTAAACATGAAGCTAACCCAGGCTAATCGTACGTTTGCCTTATCGTAATCTTCCGTACGAAAAATGACGCTAACATGAACGTGTAAAAATAAAAAAATCAGGTCGTTTACAAGTCATTTAGCCCCCGGGTCTCCACAACAAGGGGTGAGCAGTTCATTGGAAAGGGGGCTCCATTCCAACACCCTGAAAGTTGGGCTCCGTTCCAACACCCTGAATGTTTACCTTGAATGTTTAACGTAAACATAAAGCTAACCCAGGCTAATCGTACGTTCGCGTTATCGTAATCTTCCGTACAAAAGATTACGCTAACATGAACGTGTAAAAATTAAAAAAAAGGATAAAGAAAAGAATTATGAATAGGATTTCTTACCTTTGTGGTGGTCAGCAGAAGGCGCAGGTGGACGGTGGTGCTATTATTTCTTTCTTAAATGCAATAGTTGCACGCACTACTTTTCTTTTCTCACCTGTAGCAACTTTGCTGCTTCCATTGACTTTCTTCGGAGGCATAATAAGGGGCTAAAACACCCGTACGCCGCTCAGCATGGCACCCTAGCGTACGCACTCACGCATTACCGGCGTTCGAACTCCGATTTTTTGACCGAACAGCAAGAAGAAGCAAGAATTTCTCTAAATTTTTGGTCGGACTCCCATTTGTTTCAACTGAGAGGCGTTCGAAAACCCAGGTTCCACTCTATGTTGTCATTATTTCTTTTGCCTATTCATCCTGATAGTATTTCATTGTTTTTTAGTTGTGATTGCTTCAGCAAGGCACGACTACATTGCCAAGTGCTGTAAGCACAGGGCAATGTAGTTGTGCTTGAGATCTTTTTATTATTATATCTATCTTCTGACAAAAAAGTTTGTCAGGTAACTCCTCCCAGAGCTTTTGGAGTGGCCCAACAATTCATGTACCAAAAATTCCGGCCTGACCGACAAAAAAAACGATTTCTGCTTGAGACCAAAAAAAAGTCTCCATCCGCACTATTGTATTTTGAGAATCTCCCATCCGGAGTACTCGGCCCATTCAATTCAATGGGTAGCCATGGAAACGAGGGCTTTACCAGAGGTAGTCATAGTAATCAGGGACTGTCCAGGGTGGCTTGAGGGGGCCCGACCCACATTACCTTTAACCATGGGTAAATGGTGAATTCCGAAGAGTGTATGCTAGCGAGAGGATGCTAACAGCTATGTGCGCCGCTAGCAAAGTGTTGGGCTGGCATAGCCAGCCCAAGTATTAGCGCAAGGTAGCTGTAAACACTGTCGGTAGTCCCCCGCAGAACCAAGTAAAAAAATGACGAATACATCTTTCTGAGTTAATAAATTTATGCTAACTCATAATGCTAACAACTCAACGCTACCGGTTCTCCACCAACATCTGCCAGATCAATCACAACTCTTACAATTGCCGCGGGAATTGTCTAGTTCTCTTTAAAGTCCATGTTTTACATGTGTTACTTGGGAGTGCCACGTCCAGTGCCGACCCTCACTTGCATCTTTGTAATTTTTTACAAGGCAGGAGAATATCCAAACAATACATAGGCATTTAAGTAAAATATTGACATTTTTATAGGAAACGCGTTGGAGTACATATTTGATTACATAAGGTATCTAGCATTTGGTAACTGGGATGAACACCCATATAACAAGTTAACCCCGGGATACGACGTTCCCAACTTACGAGGTTATTTCTGCAATTTCCCCACAAGAGGACAACCACAACGAATAATTTCGCACTAAATGAGTTTTTGAGGCGTCGTATAGGTCAACAGGAAACCGCAACTTCAGTTTTCCGCTTGCACCACGACATCAGGCTGAACTTTGTTCTTTCGCTTGAAGTTCCTGACATTAGTTTGAACTTGTATTTGCATTGAAAATATTCATTTATAATAAAAGCTGATATACTTCATGTACATTAGGTCGAAACCAAGGTTTCTTCATTTTCCACATGCTGAGGTTTTGAGTATTATCTTGCCTAGTCAATAGGTTCCGTTAGCACGGAATTGCGTGAAAAAGCAAACGTTTCCTTATAAAATAATATTGTGTATTATTTAGCCCCTCCTAGTGGTAAAAAAATCAATAGAAAAAAATGGATTGTTGTTTTAGTATTACCCCTCAATACAGGATTCTTACAATTTACTTATTGTAGGCCTAGAATGGCAATCCATTACCCACACAAAACCACAGGCTACATTATCCTTCGTTGAGTTTCATCATTTATTAAAATTTAAAAACAGTGTACCTTTGTATGAGTGTATAAATCTCCATGTTTGTGTTCACAAAAAGCTTTTTCTAAAGCAAAGTACGTCCTCATTCCAAAATCTCCTTTTCTACCTTTTTAATCCAGAATGCAGTTTTGCCCAACAATTGTAAGCTCTTTATAATAATAATGTTTATAAAAAGAATAACCACTCTTTATATACGCAAATTATTTCAATTGGTATATTTTTAGTTTTGTCCATTAAGGTGTTTAAAAATATTAAAATTTGGCACTTTTGGGCCACCGTAGTATTTACGTGAACCCAGAAGAGATAACAACGTAAGATGCCCGCTATGACACTTCCGGTAGCTTTGCGTCAAAAAAAAAAGTGATTACTAATATTTTTTCTCATGTCGAGGCAATACCTGCATCTTTTATTTACTATTTTCTGAATGAATTCCGGTATTGCTATTTTATTATTATATATTTTTCTCAAAGTCTGCGTTAAGAAAATAACGTTGCCAGACCTCTTAATTTTTACTTGCCGGAAACGCATGATTTCACTTCCGGGTTAAAACAAATCCTTTTCTTACACGTGAATGAAGAAATCGGACAAAGTAAGTCAAACTTTTCTTTTATTAACATTTTATTTTTGGTTATTTCGAACAATGGAATTTCATTTATTTAACAATTACGACTGTAATTCAAGAAAATGTATTTGTGCCTTGTTTTGCTCTTCAATGCTCGCCTGAGTCAAATCAATGGCAGCGAGTGTTTACCTTGGACTCGCCATGACACCAATTTTAAACTCTAAATTACATTCGAAAATATTACTTAAACACCCAAAGGACCACATTTTGGCAAGGTAAAGTTATATTTATCATATTTGTTTCCACAATGAGACATTTCTATCAGGCTGTCTTCTCATTGATACTACGTTTAAAAAATGGCTAAGGCTTTTGAAATACTTGTATTTATTTTCCAGACGGATCCAGATGAAGTGGTCTTTGTTTCGGAAACGTTTACACCCACCGCCAGGATGACACTTGTCATCGATCAGGTACAGTCGGGTGAAATTATCCTAGGAAATTTACTCTCTCGAGGCTCGGACCAGCAGATAATAGGAAAGATAAAGAAAGGAAGAAAGAAGGAGTGAGATCGACAGAGAGAAAGAGATGAGGGAGAAAGAAAGGAAGAAAGTAAAAGTGGGAGTGAAAGAGATGGAATCCGGGAAAAAAGTGAGAGAGGGACAGAAAAGGGGAGCAAAAAAAATAGAGGTTAAAGACAAAGAGAAAAAACAGCGAGAGAAAGACGTAGAGAGACATAGACAGAAGAGAGTGATTTAGAAAGAAAAGAGAAACATTCAAGGAGAAAGACAGAAAATATGAAGAGCAAGACAGTTGGAGAAAACGAGAAAGTCACAGAGAGGGAAATTAGAAGAAAGGAAGAGAGAGTGAGATCGAGAGAGAAAGAGATGAGGGAGAAAGAAAGGAAGATAGTAAAAGAGGGAGTGAAAGAGATGGATTTAGGGAGAAAGAGACAGAAAAAGAACACCGAGAAAAAGGGAGCAAAAAATAGAGGTTAAGAAGACAGAGAGAAAAAACAGCGAAAGACGTAGAGAAACATAGAAGAGAGTGATTTAAAGAGAAAAGAGAAACATTCAAGGAGAAAGACAGACAATATGAAGAGCAAGAGAGTTGGAAGAAAACAAAGTCACAGAGGTAAATAGAAAGAAAGGTAAAGAGGGAGTGAGATCGAGAGAGAAAGAGAGGAGGGAGAAAGAAAGGAAGAGCGTAAAAGAGGGAGTAAAGAGATGCAATCAGGGAGAAAGAGAGAGAGCGAAAGAGACAGAAAAAGAACACTGAGAAAAGGGGAGCAAAAAATAGAGGTTAAAAACAGCGAGAGTAAGACGTAGAGAGACATAGAAAGAGAGTGATTTTGAGAGAAAAGAGACACATTCAAGGAGAAAGACTGAAAATATGAAGTGCGAGAGAGACGGAGGAAAAAATGTCACAGAGATAGGGAAAGAGAAAGAAAGAAAGCAAGGGAGTGAGATCGAGGGAGAAAGATGAGGGAGAAAGAAAGGAGGAGAGTAAAAGAGGGAGTGAAAGATATGGAATCAGGGAGAAAGTGAGAGAGAGATAAAGCGAAAGAGATACAGAGAAAGAACACTGAGAAAAAGGGAGCGAAAAATAGAGGTTTAAGACGGAGGAAGAAAAACGTGAGAAAGAGACCTAGAGAAGAGAGACATAGAAAGAAGAGAGTGATTCAGAGAGAAAAGAGACAGAAAATATGAAGAGCAAGAGAGTTGGAGGAAAAGAGAAAGTCACAGAGAGAGGGAAATAGAAAGAAAGGATGAGAGAGAGTGAGATCGAGAGAGAGAGATGAGGAAGAAAGAAAGAAAGAGAGTGAAAGAAGGAGTGAAAGATAAGGAATCAGGGAACAAGTGAGAGAGAAAGAGGGACAGAAAAAGAACACTGAGAAAAGGGGAGCAAAAAATAGAGGTTAAAGACGGAGAGAAAAAACAGTGAGAGAAAGACGTAGAGAGACAGACAGAAGAGTGATTTAGAGAGAAAAGAAACATTCAAGGAGAAAGACAGAAAATATGAAGAGCAAGAGAGTTGGAGGAAAAGAGAAAGTCACAAAGACAGGGAAATTAGAAGAAAGGAAGAGAGTGTGAGATCGAGAGAGAAAGAGATGAGGGAGAAAGAAAGGAAGAGAGTGGAAGAGATGGTATCAGGGAGAAAGAGAGAGAGAGAAAGAGACAGAAAAAGAACACTGAGAAAAAGGGAGCGAAAAATAGAGGTTAAAAACATAGAGAGAAAAAAACAGAGAAAGACGTAGAGAGACATAGACAGAAGAGAGTGATTTAGAGAGAAAAGAGAAACATTCAAGGAGAAAGACTGACGATATGAAGAGCGAGAGAGACAGAGGAAAAGAGAAAGACACAGCGAGAGGGAAAAAGAAAGAAAGAAATAGAGGGAGTGAGATCGAGAAAGAGATGAAGGAGAAAGAAAGGAAGGGAGTAAAAGATGGAGTGAAAGATATGGAATCAGGGAGAAAAGGAGAAAGAGAGATAAAGCGAAAGAGACGGAGAAAGAACACTGAAAAAAAGGGAGCGAAAAATAGAAGTTAAAGACGGAGAGAGAGAAATCAGCGAGAGAAAGACGAAGAAAAGAGAGACATAGAAAGAAGAGTGATTTAGAGAGATAAGAGACACATTCAAGGAGAAGGACAGAAAATATGAAAAGCTAAAGAGACGGAAGAAAAGAGACAGTCAAAGAGAGAGGGAAAGAGAAAGAAAGAAAGAAAGAAAGAGTAAAACAGAGAAAAGGGTGGTAAAAAGAAAGGAAGAAAGTAAAAGGGGGTGAAAGAGAGATAGATTAAGCTAAAGAGAGATAGAGAGAACAAATAAGGAAAAGAGAACACAGAGAACGGAGAGAAAAAACATCGAGAGAAAGACATAGAGACAAGAGACATAGAAAGAAGGGAGTGATTTCGAGAGAAAAGAGACCCATTCAAGGAGAAAGACAGAAAATATGAAGAGCGAGGGAGATGGAGGAAAAGAGAAAGTCACTGATGGAAGGAAAGAGAAAGAAAGAGTAAAAAAGAGACAAACAAGTGGAGAAAAAACAACAAAGAGAGTAAAAGAGGGTGTAAAAGAGAGGGGGATAGATTAAGCTAAAGAGACAGAGAAAAGAAGGAAAAGAGAACACAAAGAAAGGAAGAGAAAAGAAGGAGCAAGAGAGAAAGAATCAGAAGAATAGAGAAGTGAGAGCAGAGACAGAGAAAGAAAAGAGCGAGCGATCGTGGGAGAAAAGAGACGGTAAAGTAGAAAAAGGGAGAGAGAGAGAAAGAGAGAGAAATAAAAAAAAGTGACAAGAAAGAGAGAGAAGATGGAGAGTGATAGAAAAAGAGAAAGAAAGGAAAAACAGTGCTGTGTGTTTGGCAGTGGGGCCTGGCTTTGGCGACATCAAGCAAACGTTATTGAAACTTGCATCTCGTTTACATCTTGCACTTCTCTCAGCGTCCTCACACGGGCCGGATTCAATCTGTTTTCAGGCCACGGGCCGCACGTTTGACACACAAGGGAGGCAGAATACTTCAAATGCGGCGTAATGCAAAAAAATAATCTCACAATAATGTTTAATATTAAAGCGAAAGTGTGTAATAATTCACCATAACACGTCGTAGTAGCTTAGACGCATGTGAATTGGAAGAAGCTACTATGAAAGCCCGGTGGCTAGAGAAGGAAACTGTGGGTAAAAAAGTTACCTGGATTAGGTGAGCATCACATCTAGGGCTAAGGTAGTAGCTGTTGAGTGCTAAAAGCACCACCGGCACAAGCTAGCTTTGCCCAAATGGCCATCTGGGCTTCCGTAATCACAAGATGGCCGCTAAACATAACAGCTTCTACAAGTAGTGTGATACAATTACTAATGTCTGAACCTCAAATCAGGTTTATGAGTAAGTCCATGTGTTTTTGCACATTATTTAAATCAACTGTGTTATTTAAATGAAGTATTTTTCACACCAGCAGGGGTCGCTATATAATACACGTTGGGGCTTTAGTCAAGTCAAGTCACATTTATCCTTTAGTGCGTCATTTTCGTTCAAGCTTCCTGCAATCTTGTTTGAGCGACCTTGTTTCATCAGTAAACCAAGGTGTCTGTTTCTTAGCTCGAAATTTATGCCGTAGGGGCGCCACAGAATCAAGAACATTAACCAAAGCAGTATTAAAATTGTTTGTGAGTCGACAGACCCAGTGTACGAAAGGGAAAACCGCAGTTACCGTAGGTCACAGGTGTCAAACAGGCGGCCCGCGGGGCAGATCAGGCCCGCTAAGGGATTGAATCCGGCCCGCGAGACAACACTCAGAGAAGTGCAAGAGAAAAACAAGTTGCAGGTTGAAATATGTCAACTTGATGTTGCCAAAGAAAGGTGCCTCGAGCAAAGACACTGTACTTGTATTTCTTTTTCTCTGTCTCTCTCTCTCTCTCTCTGTCTCTCTCTCTCTCTCTCTCTCCCTCTTTTCCACCCCTTTTCTCCCTCTCTCTGTCTCTTTCACTCTGTGTCTTTTTAACTTCTTTTGCGCTAACTTCCTTTTTTCCTTTTCTCTCTTTTCTCTTTCTCTCTTCCTACCCTTTGCGCTTTCTTTTCTCATTTCTCTCCTTCTGTCTTTCTATTTCTCTTTGGATTTCTTTCTTCCACTCCCTTTCTTTCCCCCTCTCTCACGACTTTTGTTTCTTTCTCTTTTGGTTCTCACTCTCTCTCCTTCTCTCCCTTTCCTTCCCTCTTTCTCTTTTTTTCTTTATCTCTCGTTTTCTTTTTCTTTAATCTACTAGTCCGGCCCCCGACAGAAAGTTTGTTCTATCGTGTGGCCCCCGAGTTAAAATGAGTCTGACACCTCTGCCGTAGGTAATAGTTCTTTTAAAGCTAATGCCGTTGCAGGGCGGATATTGCTACTACTAAAGCTTAAATTTTTCTTATCACAGTAAACATTAAACAGCATCTCACACTTCACAAGATAGTGTTGAGAGATGGCATTAGGATACGGTAACACTGTAATATTTGAGGCTACTACACCCCGGGTCAGAACAAGATCCAGAGTGTTCCCATCTTTATGAGTGGGCACATCAACTATTTGATTCAAACCAAATGTATCAATCAGCGACTTAATGTGAACATTAAAATCACCAATTACAACATTGTCCGCATAAGTTACCAAGTCTGTTAACAGTTCCGAAAATTCATCCCAAAACATTTGAATATGGTCCAGGTGGGCGATACACAACAAGTAGATAAATCGGTGTTGACATGAAGGACCTCATAACAAGTGCGTCAAACGTTTTAAAAACAAGAACTTGATCAGATGTCCTTGTATCGTCAAATCGAGGTTTGTAAAATGGGATTGTTGTTCAATGACATTAAATGTCAATTTAATTTTGTGTAATTGTGTTCCCCAATAGGTGAAGCGGCTCGCTCTTCAAAGAGACATCGACATTGAATCTCTTCCAAAAGATCATCAGGTATGTTCGGCGTGAGATGATTGGATTACAATTAGAGGTCGAACGATTATTAGCCCGAGAAATCTGCCCCAAAATATGCACAAAAGTACAAAGAAGGTTTGACGGGAGGGAGAAGCCGTTTATTTCGTTCATCAGTGTCCAAAACAGAGTTCTCATTCGTCTAAGAGACAATCAGCTTTCTTATACCCTTTGGAGCAGATCATCTGCCAGATCACGTGTTGTTTTTCCCCGAAGTCGGTGCGTCCTTTTTTGATTTCCCCGAAGTTACACAATTTCCAAGAAAATCGTTGGCCTGACTTGACCGCAAGCAGAATGTTATTACTTGGCAAGCCCACATTCAACCGGCCGACATTTAAACTCGGGAGAAACAAGCCTGGAATTTCCTGTTTTAAACAATTTTGTCCTCATTATGTCAAGCTTCGACTCCACAACATTATCAGGCAAGTCGAATATCGGGACTGATATTTGGGAATTTGACAGATATCGGTATCGGTCTTTTTTTTCATTCGGCTGGACAATTATTTAGGCTCTCTAAAGCAGCAGAGCTCTCTCTCTGTCGCTCCTACCCCTTCCCTCCTCCTCTCTCCTATGACTCTACCCACCCTGTGCCTTATGATTGGATAAGCAACCGGGGGCGGAGCCACTGAGGCAAAAGCTTTTCTGACTCCAAATGCTGCTCGAGAAAGCGTAAAAAGTGTAGTTACTTGTGGTTCTGATACATTAGCTCTTATCATAACATTATTTTTTCTAAAAAGGAGTGCCCACACTTTTCAAACTGCGAGCTCTTGAAATTTTCAGCCTGGCATTCTTTGAACCGAATTCAATAAATTCCCCCTCCGTGAAAGGTTTTCAGTGCTTGGCGATCAGCGTCACGACATCTTAGCTCGCCTTTGTAGCATTTTTATTTGCCTCGCAGGGTCTTGTGAAAAAGCCCTGCTGTGCTGTTAAAACAGCTTCCAGTGGCTTCACCTTTTTACAGCGTTGTTTTCCAGTGTACTTGCGTTGTGGATTGATGGAGTCGGAGCTTGACATAATGAGGACACATTTGTTTGGACAGGAAATTCCAGGCTTGTTTCTCCCGAGTTTAAATGTCAGCAAGTGATATTATTAATAACATTCTCCTTGGTTTGGAACAGCTTGCAAGCTGACAGGAATTTGGTTAGGTCAGGCCGACTCCAACGATTTCTTGGAAATAGGCGTAACTTTGGAGAATCGAAAGAGGACGAAAACATTCTGAGAAAATATTGTCAATTCCTGGAAGCATGCACTTTGAAAAAAACAAGCGCGTCATCGCAAGAGGACGCACTAAGCAACATGTGATATTTCTAACGTGATGTTTTTGCTTCGGGGCGTATAAGAACGCCGATTGTCTCTTAGACGAATGAGAACTCGTCTGACAAACATCAATAAACAGCTTCTCCCTCTCCTGTCAAGATTCCTCTGTACTTTTGTGCATATTTCTGGGGCATATTTCACGGGCTGCTCCGAAACTTGTCATAGTCAGCATGTCTTATCTGGCAGTGCCTCTTAATATGATATTTTTTTGAAAAGAGCCACAGTATCTTGGTAAATAAGGCAGACACAGTTGTTTCAGATGTCAGGGAAAACAAATACAAGTTTCCACTTCTCCCGGAAGAGGCGACCCTCACAGTCAACTTCCCTTTTTTTTTTTTTTTTTTTTTTTTTTCCTAGTCACCTTGTCGGAAATTGAGTGGTCCAAAGTTAGGTAGCCAAAGGGCTACTGTCCTCATTTGGTGAAATGGTGAATGTTTTCGTACAAATTAATTTTATACTGCGGTCAACCTTACTGGCAGACCAGTAAAAATTTGATCAAGGGCCAGACTTTGGACATATTTCAGTGGGGTATTAAAGTTTTATTTCAATTTATAACAAATATTCTTTGTTTCTTTTTGCATGATTAAAAATGTCTTACGCTAGGCTTTAAGCTTTTACAGTAAAATATATATCTGCACCAAATATCTGTTATCGGCCTCCTCTTAATATTAAGAAATGGTATCGGACCTGAAAAAACGGTATCGGTCGATCCCTATTGAGAATGCTACTTAATTCCAAAAACTAAATACAGAATATCAATTTATAATTGTACTCTTCAGTCACGTCGCACGCCGGATCCTGTGGAAAGACTTGAGGAGAAAGAGAACATCAAAGACGAGGTGACGGATGAGAATGTCGAAAAGAAAGGCAAGAAAGGCAAAATGGAACCAATGTCTCCCGCAAAATTTAACGGCGCAGTGCGGAATACGGAGAGCGCAAATAGGAAATCAAAACGAGAGTCGATAGAAGTCCAAGTCCAGCAGAATGAAAACGGGAGAATAAAGGTGGCTTATAGTTTAATCGTGGATGGCTCGGAAACACTTAGAGATGAGTTGGAGGGAACCCAGAAGACGACTAAGAAGAAAAAGCCAAAGAACAAAAAGTTGATTGAACAGGAAAGTGACAAAGTCAAGACAATCAAAAAGCGAAAAAAAGACATTGGCGATGAGAAAGTGGCAAAGAAAGTAAAGGAAGTCAAGTGGGACAAAATAACCAAGAACATCAAGGATGAAAAAAACAAACCTCATAAACCAACCAAACAAAACAGTCAAGAAAACGAAGCAGTTCCCGACGGAGAAGTAGTCAAGAAAGCCAAGAAGGAAAAAGACCGAGTTCATGTTAAAAAAGTCTGCAAGAGGGTCAAAAAAGAAAAAACTATGCTCACAAAGAAAAGCCAAACAGAGAAAAATGAATATCACAAAGAGAAAGTCAAGAAAGCAAAAAACCCGTCTCTCGATGAAGAAGAAACGGAAGCCGTGGAAGAAAAACCCCATGTTCGCACCGAGAAAGTGTCTAAGAAAGTCAAAAAAGGAATCCATGAAGTTCACGAAGTAACGGAACAAAACAAGCAAGATAAAAGTCTGTTTCGTGGAGAAATTGAAAAGAAACCTAAGAAAGAAAAACACGCGGTTCACATTGAGAAAGTGTCTAAGAAAGTCAAAAAAGGAATAAATAAAGTTCACGAAGTAACTGAACAAAACAAGCAAGGTAAACGTGTGGTTCGTGAAGAAATAGAAAAGAAAGCCAAGAAACCAAAACACGCAGTTCACATTGAGAACGTGTCTAAGAAAGTAAAAGGGGGAAAAAATGAAGTTGACGAAGTAACGGAACAAAACATGCAAGTAAATAATGTGGTTCTTCACGATGAAATCGGGAAAAAAGCCAAAAAGGAAAAACATGAAATCTGCGTTAAGAAATCGTCCAAGAAAGTGAAACAAGATCTGGCTAAAACCAACAAAGAAGCAAAGAAAGTCAAGAAAAGGAAAAAAGAAGTACCAGAACAAAACACGCAAGAAAACGATGAAGAAGTCGAATACAAAGCTGAGCATGAAAACCATGAAGTTCCCATTGCGAAAGCGTCCAAAAAACTCAAAAAAGACAAAAATCCGTCCGTTCAAAAATTAACAGTACCAAACAAGAAAGCACATCAAGACACAAAGTTGAGAAAAGTGTCCAAAAAGGTCAAAAAAGACAAAAATCTGGCCAAGGATATCAAAGTAGCAAAGAAAACCAAGAAAGAAAAAACACTTGACACGAATGCCTCTTGCCCCGAACGCATCAAGGTACAGAAAAGGGAAGGAAGCGAGCCCCGAAAGAAGAAAACCAAAGACAAGGAGACGCAAGTGAAACAGGGGTCCGAGGAGACGCCGAAGGAAGAACCAAATGGAACAAAAATCGGCTCCAAAAGGAAAAACTCAATAGAAGAAGAATCAAGTACAACCAAAACCAAGAAAAAAAGAACAGAAACGAACCATAAAGAAGAAAAGAAGAAAAAGAACAAGAACTCCCTGGACAACGTCAACGTGAAAGAAAAAAACCCGGAAGTGCAAAACGGGACGATAGCCAAGAAAAAAGCGTCCAAAAAGAAGACGTCCCGCGCACCCGTCGACTCGCTGGAGAAGACGCAACTGAAAAAAATCAAGCACAAACTCGCTTCACTGAAACGCGAAGAAAGCGAGGACTCGGAACCCGGTGGAAAAAGCGCAAAGGGTTACTCCGGTCGGACGGATACGAAAAAGGAGCGAACCGTGGTAAGGGTCCTTATTTGATTCCGCTTTTCCCCGTTTTTGTTCCCGTCTTGGTTGGAATTTATCTGCGTTTCTCAGGACTCCCACCAGGGGGACGTGGTTTTCATGTCCGAGAAGACGGGAAACGCGGATGAGGTCACCATCAATCAGGTGAGACGTCGAGAACGGGGGGTCCGGAACCCGTTTCCGCTCGGGGGACGCACGGTCGAAAACAAAAATCCTCTCGCAGGGGGGACGGACGAGGAGATTAAAGGACGCGAAAGGGACAAAACGACGGAGATGGAGTAAGATACAGTAAAGAGGGAAAAAAGGGGGGAAAGAAAGGGAGCTAGAGAGAAATCCATTGAAAAAGAGGAAAAAAGACGAAGAGAGAGCGAGAACAAAAGAAAGACATGGAGCAAGAGAGGAAAAAAGAGCAAGACAGGAAAATAATGAGAAAAACAAATAGGGGAAAGAGAGTAAAAAAAGAGACAGAAACAGAGAACACATACAAAAAAATGATAATATGAGAGAAAAAGAGATTGCTTGGAGAGAAATAGAGAAGAAAAACAGAAAACGAAATGGAAAATGAGAGAAAAAAGATGGAGAGACAGAGAGAACGGGGGAAGCAAGTAAGAGAAATAGCGAGCAAGAACGAAAAGGTGAAAGAGAGAGAAAAAAATAAGACGGCAAAAGAGAAAGAGAAATAAAGAGACAAAGGGAGTATTAGAGAGAAAAGGAGCAAGAGAGAAATAAATTGAAAAAGAGGAAAAAAGACAGAGAGAGAAAAAGAGAGAGAGAACAAAAATGGAAAGATAGAAAGAGCAAGAGAAAGAAAGGGAGCAAGGGGAAAAAAGAGAAAGAGCAAGACAGTAAAATAGTGAAAGAAAAATAAATGGGGGAAAGAGAGTAAAAAGAGTGACAGAGAACACACAAAAATGATCATATGAGAGAAAAAGAGATTGCTTGGAGAGAAATAGAGAAGAAAAACAGAAAACGAAATGGAAAATGAGAGAAAAAAGATGGAGAGACAGAGAGAACGGGGGAAGCAAGTAAGAGAAATGGCGAGCAAGAACGAAAAGGTGAAAGAGAGAGTGAAATAAAGAGACAAAGGGAGTATTAGAGAGAAAAGGAGCAAGAGAGAAATAAATTGAAAAAGAAAAAAAGAGAGAGACAAAGAGAGAGAGAACAAAAGGGAGAAAATGGAAAGATAGAAAGCAAGAGAAAGAAAAGGAGCAAGAGGAAAAAAGAGAAAGAGCAAGCCAGTAAAATAGTGAAAGAAAAAGAAATAGGGGAAAGAGTAAAAAGAGAACACACAAAAATGAGAATATGAGAGAAAAAGAGATTGCTTGGAGAGAAATAGAGAAGAAAAACAGAAAACGAAATGGAAAATGAGAGAAAAAAGATGAAAAGACAGAGAGAAAAGGGAAGCAAGTAAGAGAAATTGAGAGCAAGAATGAAAGGGTTAAGAGAGAGAAAGAAAAAGAAAGATGGCAAAAAAGAAAGAGAAATAAAGAGACAGAGAATTATAGAAAAAAGGAGCAAAAGAGAAAGAAATTGAGCAAGAGGAAAAAAGACGGGGAAAGAAAAAGAAAGAGAACGAAAATGGAAAGATAGAAAGAGCAAGAGAAAGAAAGGGAGCAAGAGGAAAAAAGAGAAAGAGCAAGACAGTAAAATATTGAGAGAAAGAGAAATAGGGGAAAGAGATTGCATGGAGAGAAATCGAGAAGAAAGAGAAAAATAAATGGAAAATGAGAGAAAAAAAGATGGAGAGACAGAGAATGAAAGGGGGGAGCAAGTAAGAGAAATGGAGAGCAAGAACAAAAGGGTGAAAGAGAGAGAAAGAAAAAGAAAGATTGCAAAAGAAAGAGAAGTAAAGAGACAAAGTGAGAGAGAGAGAGAGAGAGGGAAATAGAGAATGATAGCGAGACAGCAAGTGAGAAGGATAAAAAGAGAGAAAAAGGAAGGAATGAAAGAGAATATGAAAGACAAAAAGAGAGCGATAAGTAGTCTGTAGTCTTCCCTGGACTTATTTTCAATTGCAAACGCATGACAGCGACATCTAGTGGACAAAAATAAACACTGTCTCTTTAAAACTGCGAAATGTTTTTACAAGCGTTGATTTTGTCAAAAACCCCGTTTGGCCAACCTCAACCGGACCCTAGCTTCAGCGGCCCCCAACTCAATTTATTTTGACACCCCTGCTTAAGTTGCTTTGCCGGAGCTTCTGGGTATTTAGGAACGGTTCTGTGGCTTTTTATCATAAAGTGTCAATAGTGAAGATAGTTTGTTGTAATGAACATCCGTATAAAAGATAATAGATTAATTTTGTCTCCGAGCAATACGTTCATAAAAAGAGCCCTGTATGGCTCGCGGGCCACGGGTTTCGGACCCCTGCTGTACAGTGCATGAAAAGGGTACACTACACATGCATTTTGATTGGTTGATTGAAGGGGTGCTGGGCTCTACCGCAGGAGAGACGGATGGCCTTGCAGATGGAGTTGGACCAGGCCTCCCAGCCTCAAGTCCAGAAACCTTCTCCGGTAAGTCCAGTTCTCCAACCGGAAAATTTGAATTCGTCCTGGGAGTAACTTTGTAACCTGAAACATTTGTAAGGTGAGACGCCTTTTGAATGTAAATATTCGAATCCGTTCCAAGCCTTGCAAAAAGTGTTTTTTTTTTTTCAATGAATCAAGTAAGAGCACCAGAACCTGAAACGAATACATATTAAAATTAGATTATCGTACAATTAGTATAAAACGAGAGGAAAATACTGTAAAAAAAAAAAAAAACATAGAATAAGGGAAATAATAAAAATATTCTTTTGCCTTTTACCTGACTTTTTGGTTTACTGGTCCTCGGCAGTATTTTTGCCTGGAAAAACTGATCCAATGACGTCTGCTTTTGCTGGCTTCCTTCAGAAATGTGGGAGGCAGTTGTCATGAGCAATAGCCCGACCAGTCAACCCTTTTTTAGGTGAATTCTTTTCACAAATTTCTGAGACTTCATGGAAGTTCGCCAAAATGTCTTTCATTTGGGCTAATAATAATATAATAATAATAATTTCCTTTGTATTGTCATTCTTTGTAACAATGTACACAGAACGAAATGTCGATACACCTGACCCGTTGTAGCGAGTCGATGCAGCCGCAGCCAGAGGGCGCCGCCATTATACCAATTAGGTATGTCTCGGTCGAGGCGCGAACCAGCGACCTCCCAGTCTCAAAGCGGGCACACTACCATTTAGGCTACTGAGCTGGTAATGGAATGATGGCTGCATCCTCCTCCTTGTGGTCTTTTAACCCCTGCACAACAGTGTGTTTTTCGTACCTTTCTATTATCTCTTCCTTTGTTTCACTGGCCAGAAAAAGTCTCTTCCTCTTCTTTTCTCCTTGTCTACTTTTCTGTATGTATTTTGTGGGGTCCATGTCAATGATAGTTCTTCGTAGCGTTACCGTACAATAGACTGTTTAGCAAGAAGGGGAGACGAAGAGCATGCCAGGATTCACGCATACGTTGCTAGGTTAAAAACAGGGCAAATGACAGCGCGTACTGTACAGTAGCTCAGGAGGTAGAGCGCTCGTCTTGGGATCAAGGGATCCCAGTTCGAATCCCGGCTCATCCGTGTTACATGTCGAAGTGTCCTTGGGTAAGACACTGAACCCCTAATACCCCCGATAAGCAGGTTAGCGCCTTACATGGCTGCAAGGCCGCTATTGGGAAATGTGGAGCACATTGTAAAGCGCTTTGGGAAGTCATTGACTTGAAAAGCGCTATAGAAATGCAGATCATTTCATTTCATATTTGTATCCTGAAACGCCTTTGTAACGAGAGGCAATATTTTTCTCGTTCATTTTTGTGTGTAGACATTCATAAACAAGAGTTCCCTAACCAAGTTTTGCTGGTACACGGCTTGCCAGAACCATGCCCTTACACTATACATTGATGAATACAACTGTTGCATCAACTGAGCCTGACACACCTAGAGGAGAAGAACACCCATGTGCGTATGCTGTTCCTGGACTTCAGTTCAGCATTCAACACCATCATCCCACAACATCTGGTAGACAAAATGAGACTCCTGGGTTTCAACACCCCCCTGCGGAACTGGCTGCTGGACTTCCTCAGTGACAGACCCCAATCAGTGCGGATAGGTCAGAACAGTTCAGATGTCATCTGTTCACCTTGATGACACACGACTGCGTCCCTAGGTCCGCCACAAACCACATCGTGAAGTATGCTGACGACACAACAGTGGTGGGCCTCATCAGGGACGACAACGACCTGGCCTACAGAGAGGAGGTGGAGCAGTTGGTGGGCTGGTGCAGGGACAACAGCCTGGTCCTGAATGTTGACAAAACTAAAGAGATCATTGTCGACTTTAGGAAAAACCAGCCCAACCATGCCCCACTTTGCATCAACAACAAGGCTGTGGAGGTTGTCAGCAGTATCAAGTTCCTAGGGGTGCACATTATAAACAAATTCACCTGGTCCGTGAACACTGCATCACTGGTTAAGAGGGCACAGCAGCGCCTGTACTTCCTGCGGAGGATGAGGAGAGCCCACCTGCCCCCACCCTCCCTCATCACATTCTACAGGGGCACCATAGAGAGTATCCTGACCAGCTGTATCTCTGTGTGGTGTGGAGGCTGCACCGCTACCGACTGGGGTAGTGTGAGGAGGGTAACGAGGACAGCAGAGAAAATAATCGGGACTACACTTCCCTCCATTCAGGACATTGGCCAGAAGCGCTGCCTATCCCATGCTAAGAACATTATCGGGGACCCCTCTCACCCCCATCATGGACTGTTCACTCTGCTAGCCTCTGGGAAGAGGTACTGCAGTGTGCGGTGCAGGACCACCAGGTTCCGCAGTAGTCTAGTCCCCCTGGCCATTAGACTGTTAAATGGTCAATCTAACATATAGTTAACCTAAACCTAAACGGCTGCTAATCTGACTTTTTGCACTACTGGCAGTTTCTTTATAGCTTGCCACTCCTTGCACATTTGCTCTCTGCACTATTGTACTTACAGCGTTATTGTTACAGTGTTAATGTTACTGTTTACCTGACTTGTTAACCTGAATGCCCATTTTGCACATCTGGTTAGCTACTCCTCTTGCACTATCGGCACTATGGTAAAATACTATACGTAGCCATAATACAATACAACTTTTACTTATATCTGTACATTCGAGGAAACTGTGCGGGTCAGATGTATCGACATTTCGTTCTGTATACACGTGTACTAGAATGACAATAAAGTAGATCTGAATCTGATCTGAATCTGAAAACTATATTAAGACACTATGACAAAAAAGTAACAGCTAGGAAAAAAAACAATGAGTTTTTTTTAAAGAAATTAAAAAAAATAGAAAAAACAGGGAAAAAGAAGAATTTTTTTGTGTTGCATTCAAATAATTTCCAATGATACCAAGTCAATCTTGTTGCCAACATTATACTTCCACTAAAAAATGTGATTAAATACAGTTGTGTATCGTGCAACTGACTAATTTTTTTGCATTGCCGTAAACTCGGCAAAATATAACTTGATGTCAATTTTGGACATGTTTGATAATGACTTAGTTGCCACACTTAGGATTGCTGTTGCTCACTGTTGTTTCAAGCGTTGCTCACCGACTTACAGGGAACATTGCCTGGGAGTAACTGTTTTCGGAGCAGACCTTATTGCCTCGCCCCAAAACATAAATACAAGATGCAGGGAGATCTTGGTGGGAGAGGGAGAGCCGTTTATTTATCTTCTTCAGAGTCCAAAACAGAGTTGTCATTCGTCTAAGAGACAATCAGCTTTTTTATACCCTCAGACAACATCTCATGTTACTTAGCGCGTCCCCTCGCGATGACGCACTTGTTTTTTCCTCAATGTGCATGCTTTTCGGGAATTGACCATGTTTTTTCAGAATGTTTTCGTCCTCTTTTGATTTTCCAAAGTTACACAATTTCCGAAAAACGCGTTGGGGTCAGCCTGACACATCCAAATTCCTGACTTGACCGCTTGTTCCACGCCAAGCAGAATGTTATTATTTGGGAGCCCAAGGCAAGTGTTATTATTAATAATAATCTTTTACATGAATATTGCATGTATTATTAATAACACTCGGGGGAAACAAGCCTGGAATTTCCTGGATGCTCCGACTCCATTAACTTACAACACTGTTCCCCAAATCTCATCTCAGGGTTTCGGTCAGTGGCGCACGGCCCAGTTCGGAAGTTCTCAGCAGCAGCACAAGTTCCTGAAGTTGATGGGCGGCTTCAAGAACGGCGTCCGTACGACCAGCGCGGCCCAGTGCAACATGGCGCCGGGCCGGGACGCAGAGGAACGTCTCCAGCGAGGACTGGTCCGAGACTTTGAGCGAGCCCACTCCCGAAGATTAGATGGCAGAGGGGCGGGACTGGGTTTCGGACAAGCGCCCCAGAAGTTGTTCACCATCGACATCCACGCCTGTCGATCGGTCCGCTTCGATGACTGATGTGGAAGAGGTAGGTGGAGTTTGCGCTTTTAACACAACGGATTTTTTTTTGGTAGATTTTTTTGAATCTCCTGCAAACTCCATCTTGAACATTTTTAGCTGCTCATGTAAGAAATGTGGACACAAAACCGATTTTATTTGTTCAGTAAAGATTAATTTTATTCAATAAACAGGAATAATTGGTCATTTTTTTGCAAACGGGCTCAGACTCTTGAAGGATTTTATACAATTGAATACAAGTTACATTTATTGAGTTGAATGCTGTAGTGATTTACTGACTGCTTTTATTCAATGAGCAGTGAAAGTTCAGGGCACCCTGGTAGGGAATATTGTTTACAGGAATGGCGGGAACGGGACGTAAGGCTGATAAGATAATCAGCACATCCAGGCGCAGGCCCTGATGACGGAGGACGGCAGGCATTGTTTTGAGAAACGCTCCGTGCCGTTTTCCAGACATTCAGGTGAGGTGTGAGGAGCTCACATTGGGCTTCATTGGCACGCCCATGGGAGGAGCCGGCACACCATCTTGCGGAAAGACGTGGGCTGAGAGGAAAAAGCTAGAGGACTGGAGAGAGAGGGCTTCAGAGACTCCAACGACACTAATTCGGCCATTATTGATGGAGTACACTTAGTTAAATTGCTAAAGAAATTAAATCTGCCCCTGTGTGAAAATAGCATGTAGGTTGTGTTTGGTTAATGGAGTCAGAAAACTCATCCGAACAATTTGAATATTTCATTCCCAACACTCTTCAGAAGAAAAATGACAGTTTTTGTAGTTGGTCATGGTTTATTACATAGAGTCCACTTCAAACTGTTCAGATCGGGGTGCGTTCCATTTCGTATGCGTTCCGTTTCCACACAAAAAAAGCATGTCACCCAGGTCGGGCACGGGAGAAGCTGTGTGTTCCTCCTGGAGGAAATGTAATGCGGGGGGTGGGTCACCCCTCCAGGTACTCGGGCTGGACCCTGGCCACTTTGCGGAACTCTTTGGCGTGTGTCAGCGGGCATTGCATCTCGCACCAGCTGACGGGAACCATCTGGGCACCTGCTTGGTTTTCAGAATAAAATCGCGATTGTTATGATTAGAGAACAACAAACGGCTAAAATCGATTATTCATAGCGAATTATCGATTACCGTATTTTCCGCACTATAAGGCGCACCGGGTTATAGGGCGCACCCCGAAAAAATAGTTTTTGGTCCTATTTTTGACATACACAAGACGCACAGGATTATAAGCCGCTACAATGGGAACGTGGACAAAACAGTCAGATGGTTCAGTCCAACTGATTACCCCCTTAACATTCCCAAAGCTTGCAAAGAAGCAAATTCGTGTCGTAGACACGTGCGGATGCGGTGTCCGTACGATGTCACTCAAATGCATCGTTCCATCATTCGGAAGGTTAAAGTCTTGGGATTCAAGAAATGCCAACCATTCCTTAGTTTCTATTTTCTTTTTCGCTCGCAAATTTACTGTGCATATGACAATAAACACTTGGAATTGAGTTGAATTTAAAAATAGACACTCCATTCCATCCATTATCTGCACCGCTTATCACAGAAACATCGAGTTCAGTCTGAAACAAGATACAGGGATAATATATATAGCCAGAGTAGCTCACCGAAGTCGTTGTGTTCATAATAATGTGCAGCCGTGGTCCTCTTATATCCGTGAGTTTAGTAAATCCAGGAAAATAAAATATTTACAAATACAAAATAGTAAAAAAATGCTTTCTGTATGCCGTCAGCCACGTGCTATACGCATTCATCTTTTTCGGCCAATGGCAGGCTTTGTTTCGCCGTTTAAGCCAATGCCAGCCTGTAAATGATAAAAAGGATCCTCCCCTTGACCTCCGAATAACTTTAGCCAATAGTGATCGATTCAACCGATGATTGACACATCTTTTTCGGCCAATTGCAGGCTTTGTTTTGCCCCCTTAGCCTATGCGAGCCTGTAAATGATGAAAAGGATCCGCCCCTTGACCTCCGAATAACTTTAGCCAATAGTGATCGATTCAAATGATGATTGACACATTGGGTAGCCAATGAAACGCCGGTAAATAAATCCCAGCATACACCGCGGACTACTTGGCGTTCGGGGGAAAATCGAGTCGGCGGCTGCAAGTTAGTTGCGAGACCTTGCGAATTTAATATTGAGGCATATATAAGGCGCACTGTATTATAAGGCGCATGGTCAGCTTTTAAAAAAAATAAAGGCTTTTAGGTGCGCCTTATAGTGCGGAAAATACGGTATTTGTGTCATGCAAATTAGTGAGTTAAATCAGTGATATTAAGTGCATTGCATTTCCTTGGGAATTCGTGAGGTCCAGCAGAGGGCGCCATGAGACCGTTTTTATACATTTACACGGGGTTACTTTAGCTGGATTACTTTCGGACTACTCCAATACCAAATATGCTAATAAAAGACAAAAGAGGCTAAATATGAATAAAATGACTCCATTTTGTGCAGGCTTGGGGAGTAACGGAACTCATGGAACGGCAAAAATGATGTCGGCAAGCTGTTTGGATTTATATTCATTTTGTTTCTGTCGCATTTGATGTTCGTTTTGCCGGAGATCAAAGAGATCAAAGCCAGTAGAGAAAGCTTACCACGCGTTGCGAGTCATCATTTGATTCATAATTCGTTTCTTTTGTCTTTTATTAGCATATTTGGTATTGGAGTCATCCAAAAGTCATTGAAAGTAATCCAGTTAAAGTAACCCTACCCAACCCTGGTTAAATCAGTGTTATTTAGTGAATTGCATTTGCTTGGGAATTCGTGAGGTCCAGCAGAGGGCGCCATGAGACCGTTTTTATACATGTACAGTATTCTATTTTTCCAAACTCATTTATATTGAACATAATATATAACATTATTGGGCATCAAATGGTCAGACACTACAGAGTAAACAATTTTCAGGGGAACGTGCTGCAGAAATACAGTACAGAGAAAGAAATCTGAATTATAAAATACAGTAATAATACTGACATGTTGAAGGATTATTTGCATATTGGGAATGTATATCATATTCAAATATTCAACCAAATAAACAAACAACTACATTTTGAAAATTGGGTTTTCATTGTTAAGATTTTTGGGCAGATACAAACCCTGCGATTGGCTGGCAACCAGTTCAGGGTGTCCCCTGCCCACTGCCTGGAGATGGCTGGGATGGGCTCCAGCCCCCCCCCCCCCCCCCCCGCGACCCTAATAAGGATAAGCGGTACAGCTAATGAGATGAGACAAATTTTGCCACACAGACAATGAAATATATTGCTATTTCTTAGTTTTTCTTATTGTATGAGTCCAAATGTAATATGACATTTGGATAAGATTATATTACATACCTGCATGCATTTTTCTTTATTTCACTATTTGAATAACTTTTGGACTTTTACGGTTATATATTACAGAATATTCTGTGCACAATTTTCTCGATCCCACTCGAATTTCAAGATTTGAATGGGGGGGAAATTAAAAATGTGTTAAAAAAATCCATCCATTATCTGCACCGCTTATCCTCAGTAGGGTCGTGGGGGTGCTGGAGCCCATCCCAGCCATCCTCGGGCAGTGGGCAGGGGAGACCCTGAACTCAATTCACACCTAGGGACAATTTACAGGGATGTGATTTTTCTGACTATAGTCGGAATTCCGACTTTTTCACTTGCGTAGCAAACAACTCCGACTGTCTCACTCTTTCCTTTATTGCTCGGGCGCACCCTGGCGGCCGTTAGAAAAATTGCATAAATTGGCCGCATCGTTGCACAAGCTGCAGGGTCTGAACTACATTTGAACTGACCTTGCAGTATTTACAAAAAAAAATCAGGTATGTGGGCAAATTATTTTGTTATTTAAATCTTCTAAAGATGTTAAATTATTAATTCAAGCATGGTTTTGGACAAGTAAATTGCTTAAAACCCAGGAGCTTTGGGGGGGCATCGCCCCCCAGTGCCCCACCACTAGGCTCTGCCCTGGGCCCCCGAACCCCCGGGTAGGTTTCAGACTTTTTCTCCTCACCTCAATCACATCCCTGAATTTAGACCGGCCAATTAACCTGACATGTTTTTGGAATATAGGAAAAAACCCACGCAAGCACGGGGAGAACATGCAAACTCCACACAGATGGTTCGATCTCATGACCTCAGAACTGTGCCGCACACGCGCTAACCACTGCGCCGCCGTGCTGCCCGTTAAAAAATGAGATTAATCACAAAAAAAAAAAAATAGACCTATTTATCAATTACTAAAATAATAATTAGTTCCAACACTGGAGCTAAACATAATCTATGGTCAGCAGACATGTTTTGTGAATGTCTGATACAAAGTCCATCCTTTAAAGGTTTACCTTAATAATAACATAATGAATATTATAGTATTAACCAGCAACTTGCTACACATTTTATATAAGAAACCTGATGCTTTCACATTGTATTAGTGATTCCAAGAGCCAAGAAGAAATCCACAGGTTTGAGAGCTCTTCCTGGTACCTCTCTGGTAGCCCTTTGAGACTTTCTGTGATTAAGTGCTATTTCAATAAACACGACTTGTCTCGGGGTTTACCTGTTTCGCTGTGGGCGATCACCACCCCGAGTTCGTTTTCAGCTGTCGTCAGCAAGTAGTTTGACTGCACGTCCCCTAAAGAAATCTGGCACAGCCCAGGTCAAGGTTTATATTGATTCTGATGCAGTGTCTAGTACAGTAGATACCTGGAATATACCATGAATCAGTTCGGAGGTGGGGATAGTAAAGGGAAATTAATATGTGGAGTGAGATTAAAATCCATGTGTTCCAAACCCCTGGTCCTCGAGGTAAAAACAACCAAATAGTATATAGTAAGTACAAGTTATATGCAAAATTCATGTAAGATGTAAGAAAAATTACATTTCATTTCCGTTGTAAAGTGACTTGGGGTGGTACAATGGTGTTTGTGGGTGGATGCAGAGGAGGCAGAGATAAAGGATTTAGATTAATAATGATTTCTCAACATTTCCTTGCAAGGATTTTGAGGCCATAAAATGTTCATGCAATATTCATGTAAAAGATATACGAAAATACATGTGTAGGAAAAATTACATTTAATTTTCGTTTGGTGTGAAGTAACTTCGGGTGGTACAATGGTGTTTGTGGGTGGATGCAGGGGGCGGGGATAAAAGATTTAAATTAATAATGATTTCTAAACATTTCCTTGCAAGGACTTTGATGCCATAAAATGTTCATGTAAAATATATCAGAAAATAACAGGTGTAGGAAAAATTACATTTAATTTCCGTTTGGTGTGAAGTGACTTCGGGTGGTACAATGGTGTTTGTGGGTGGATGCAGAGGAAGGGGAGATAAAGGATTTAAATGTTTTTTGAACATTTCCCTGCAAGAATTTTGATGCCATAAAATGTTCATGTAAAATATATAAGAAAATAACAGGTGTAGGAAAAATTACATTTAATTTCCGCTTGGTGTGAAGTAACTTCGGGTGGTACAATGGTGTTTGTGGGTGGATGCAAAGGAGGGGGAGATAAAGGATATAATTTAATAATGATTTCTAAACATTTTGATGCCATAAAATGTTCTTTCTTCCCCTCCTTTATTCTTAAGTGTTCAGATTGTCGATTGGATATGGGCACATTCCTTCGCAAGAGTAAAGATGCGCTTGCATTTTTCATATTTCTTCATCTCATGCTTTATGTCCATGGTTATCAAGCAACAAGTCTTGGGACCCATAGCTGATCGATTGCAAGTTTGTTGCTCAAGATACAGAGAGCATTGTGGGAGGTCATTCAGCCAATAGCATATCTGCATTTTCATGATGCAAACCAATAGCAGAGCAGAATCTTATGAGGTCAACCAATAGGAAACAGGCATCTAAAAGGCCTATAATGCATGAAAACTGCTAAGTTCTTATTTTAGAAACGATTTGTTGATGTGGTATAGTGGAGGAAAAGCTGTAAAACGGGTCCGAAACCGCCTTGCTGTAACCCGGGGGTCTCGTGTACAAGTTAAATAATAAAACTTCAACTCGTCAGACGGGACAAAGGATACCACTTTGGTCAGGACGATATCGCCGGGCCGAAAACTTTTGTAGATCTCCACCTAAGCGACAAAAACCCTTTTAGTGACGTTGTCATCCCACAGAAACTCTCCGACCTTGAAACCGACCTTGTCTTTCTCTGTCGCCCGTACGTCTTCTTTCCTGAGGGGGGGTCAGAACGCCAGTTTAATAAGGTACAGGTATTTATTCAGAACTCGTAAATAAACACTCATTGCGTAACATTTCCACAACCAAAATTCGAAACAAAATGAACCGTTTGTGTGTATTTTTGTAATGTATTTATTTGTATTTATTTTAGACACTTATTCTGATATGTTTCGCACGGGTGAACGAAAAAGGAGGGGCGGAACAAACGCGGGGTGCCGAGTTTAAGTGGGGACCGCTAAAGGTGAGGGACAGACGAGGAAAGAAGAGGGAGTAAAAAGTTGGTTAAAAAAAAAAGGAGTTGTGTGAGTAAATGTGTTCATCTGATATATTTTTCCCACCCTTTGGAAATATACACTTTTTTCCTTGGATGACTTTCAACGGGACCCGGACTCTGCAGGTCTGCATCAAACCTTAAGTACCAGTATCATTTTACTGGCTGTGATTTTTGGACTGTGGACTTTAATGAAGGACATTTCTTTTCAATCGCGGGACTCGAAGTCGGGTTTGGGTTAATTTTGTGTTTGTGTTACATGTCTAAATGTGGGCTCATGCGGCTTATCTACAGGTGCGGCTTGTGTATGTACAAAATCGGTTTTCCTTTTAAAATGTGGTGGGTGCGGCTTATAAACAGGTGCGCTCTATAGTCCGGAATTTACAGTATTTATATCTTTCAGGGCTACTTTGTTTTCCCTAAAATTTGTCTCTGGTACCCTAAAAATTGTGTGCTAGTGAAATAATATCGGATGCCTTTTCTTGTGTCATCTACATCCCTGAGGATATTGTGATTACACAGTGGATTTAGGCTTATATTACTTTATTAATATTATTATTTATGTTATTATTATGCTTGCAGAGCCTATTACGATACATTTTGGGGCTATAAACGTGCTACTGTTTATTAAAGCACTTGAATTTACATTTATTATTTGAACTTTTAAATGACATTTATTTTTTTGTTTATTTGGATTCGATTTAAACCACAGTTCTCAAACGGGCGGCCCGGGGGCCAGATCAGGCCCGCTAAGGGATTGAATACGGCCCGCGAGAGAACACTCAGAGGAGCGCAAGAGAAAAACAAGCTGCAGGTTGAAATATGTCAACTTGATGTTGCCTCCAACAAAGACACTGTACTTGTATTGATTTTTCTCTCTCTCTCTCTCTCTCTCTCTCTCTCTCTCTTTTCCACCCCTTTTCTCCCACTCTCTGTCTCTTTCACTTTCTGTGTCACTCTTTTCCTCTTCCTTTGTTGCTCTTTGTCTCTTTCTCTCTGTCTTTTTAACTTCTTTTGCTCTAACTTCCTTTTCTCTCTTTTCTCTTTCTCTCTTCCTACCCTTCACGCTTTCTTTCCTCTTTTCTCTCCTTCTGTCTTTCTATTTCTCTTTGGATTTCTTCCTTCCTCTCCCCTTCTCTCATTACTTCTCTTTTTATCTCTTGTTTCTCACGCTCTCTCCCTCTCTCTCTTTTTCTTTCTTCGTCCCTCCCTCTCTCCTCTTCCCTCCCCCTTTTTCTTATTTCTTTATCTCTCTTTTTCTTTCTCTTGAATCTACTAGTCCGGCCCCCGACAGAATGTTTGTTCTATCGTGTGGCCCCCGACTTAAAATGACTGACACCCCTGATTCAAACCAAGTTACATATTTACTTTTTCCACATTTTGCTGACAGTATGCCCGTTCCCACAAAAATATTTCATATAGCTGTTGCTATATTTTACTAGTGTTTTTTTGTTGTTTTTGAGACTTTTTATGATAACGGGCGTCACAAATATATATCACTTGACTCGTCAACAACACCAAATCTGAACAATCTGACTGTCCAAAGCTTTCAGTTAACACACGTTTTTAGGACAGTTATATAACACATCCGTTCCAGATATGTACAAGCAGTTTTTAGGGGTCATAATAGACAATAAATGATGCTGGAAAACACACAATCAGACTCATACAAACTAAGGTATCTTAAAGCATTTTAATAATTAATAAAGCCAAATTCATTTTAAACTATAATGCATTGAATTGATGATATTGTTCTCTAGTTCTGCCATATTTAACATATTGTGCAGGAGTCTGGGGCAATAATCACAAAAGTTGACTCCAGCCCTTTTTTATCCTCCAAAACGTGCAATTAGAACCATACACAGGGTAGGATATCAAGATCATATTCATATTTTATTCCTGCAGTCCAAATGATCAAAATTAGATGATTTAGTCAAAGTTTTCACTGCACAACTGCTATTTAAGGTCAACAAAAACATAGTGCCAGAAAACATACAAAAATTATTCACTCGGAAAGAGGGAAATTATAATTTGAGGGGCTGTCGTAAATTCAAAATCCCAAAGGTGAGAACCACCAGGAAAAGTATGTGTGTGTCTGTGTGTGGAGTCAAACTTTGGAACAATTTACAAGACGAGATCAAACAATGTCCAACTATTCACTTGTTGAAATTTAAATAGAAAAAAACATGACTGGCGCACAGGGTTGAGTAGGGTTACTTTAACTGGATTACTTTCAATGCATTTTGGATGACTCCAATACCAAATATGCTCATAAAAGACAAAAGAAACTAAATAGGAATAAAATGACTCCATTTTGTGCAGGCTTGGGGAGTAACGGAATACATGATGTTGGCAAGCTGTTTGGATTTCTTTTCATTTTGTTTCTGTCGCATTTTATGTTCCTTTTGCCGGAGATCAAAGCCAGGAGAGAAAGCTTACCACGTGTTGTGAGTCATCATTTGATTCCTATTTCGTTTCTTTTGTCTTTTATTAGCATATTTGGTATTAGAGTCATCCAAAAGTCATTGAAAGTAATCAAGGGAAAGTAACCCTACCTAACCCTGCTGGCGGAATAGAGAAATGAAGAAAAAAGGGTATGAGTGATACGAGAGATAGGAAATACTGCATTTACAAACTATAGTTAACCTTGTTGTTATTGTTACTATTATTATATCATAACTGTTATTATTGCTATTGTTGTGATTATCATTGGGGTCACAATGATATTTCGTGACTAGTAGGATTTTTAACGTTACTAGATCGGTACTACGATGATTAGTATATTATATATGTGACTATTGTTATTATAATTATTGATATCTGACCTATGTAATATGTATATCCTTGAGATTTTGTTATATTTAGACACAAAAGAGGAGCTATCTGTAAAAGATAATAGGGAAGATGAAGGGGTAGGGAAAACAAGTGTCTGCTTCATACTACCCCTTTTCGAACATTACCGTAATTTCCGCATTATAAGGCGCACCTAAAAGCTGACCATGCGCCTTATAATACAGTGCGCCTTATATATGGCTCAATATTAAATCGCAAGGTCTCGCAACTTACGCAACAGCCGCCGACTCGATTTCCCCCCGAACGTGGAGTAGTACGAGGTGTATGCTGGGATTTATATACCGGCGTTTCATTGGCTAACCAATGTGTCAATCATCATTTGAATCGATCGCTATTGGCTAAAGTTATTTGGAGCCTCTGATAGGCTAGAGGGCCGAAACAAACCTTGCAATTGGCCAAAAAGATGTGTCAATCATCCGTTAAATCGATCGCTATTGGCTGAAGTTATTCGGAGCCTCGGATTGGCTAGAGGGCCAAAACAAACCCTGCAATTGGCCGAAAAAGATGACTGAATAGCAAGCTTGCTAAAGTACACCATAAAGAAACATGTTTTATTAGTCTGTATTTGCAAATAATTTACTCTCCTGGATTTACTACACTCACGGTTGTAAGAAGACCATGGTTGCGTATCATTATTGAACGTGAGAACTTAGGTGAGCTATGCGGCTTTATATTTTCCTGGTATCTTGTTTTAGAACGATCTTGATGTTGCTGTGATGAGTTGAGTGAATTCAACTCAATTCCAAGTGTCTATTGTCATATGCACAGTAAAGTTGTGAGCGAAAAAGAAAATAGAAAGTAAGGAATGGTTGGCATTTCTTGAATTCCAAGACTTTAACCTTCCAAATGATATTTGAAACGACGCATTTGAGTGACATCATGCGGACACCGCATCCGCACGTGTCTACGACACGTATTTGCTTCTTTGCAAGCTTTGGGAATGTTAAGGGGGTAATAAGTTGGACTGAACCATCTGACTGTTTTGTCGACGTTCCCATTGTAGCGCCTTATAATCCGGTGCGCCTTATGTATGGAAAATATAGGATCAAAAACTATTTTTTGGGGGTGCGCCCTATAACCCGGTGCTCCCTATAGTGCGGAAAATACGGTACTTTTGTTGTTGAGTTATTTTGTCCTGTTTTTATTTTCCAATTTTCGAAATCAAGTTTTTATTCATTCATTCATGCGAGATGAACTGTTTTTTCTCCACAATAAGAGAAGTTTTAAACTATACTGTGATTGCCATAGGACAAAATGATTATAAAGACCATATCCACGTACCTGATAGTCCCCCTGAACCGGTCTTTTAGCGGGGTGGAGCCGACGTAAAGTATGTGAACCTTGGCAAATCTGGGATTGATGCTAGTGACCTGGAGCCGGAAAATCAGTGACAGCATCAGTTTGAAAATACACGATTCGTTGTTTGAATATTGTTCACTATAAACCAGGGGGCGGCAACCTAGTGGCACGCGAGCACACGGCAAAATAATATGATTATATTTCAAAAATGCGAATTTTTACCTGAAATTTAAACATTTTCAATTGCGCACCGTGTTATTTAGAGGCTTTAAGTCAGCGCCCCTCCTCCTCTGCTTTGTGTGTCAGTGCGATAAATGAACGAATCATGATAGCGAAATACACCTCATTCTTTCCAGCCAGCGTGAACAGACGAATGGGAAAAATGACCGTGCTGTTTTGTGCATTATGCCCCAAGAGTGTTGTACCTCACACAGCAAGTGTTAAACGTCATTATGATCAGGGTTGGGTAGGGTTACTTTAACTTGATTACTTTCAATTACTTTTGGATGACTCCAATACCAAATATGCTAATAAAAGACAATATAAACTAAATATGAATCAAATGACTAGATGTTGTGCAGGCTTGGGGTGTAACGGAACACATGGAACGGCAAAAATGATGTTGGCAAGCTGTTTGGATTGATTTTCATTTTGTTTCCGTCGCATTTGATGTTAGTTTTGCCGGAGATCAAAGCCAGGAGAGAAAGCTTACCACATGTTGAGTCATCATTTTATTCATATTTAATTTCTTTTGTCTTTTATTAGCATATTTGGTATTGGAGTCATCCAAAAGTCATTGAAAGTAATCAACTTAAAGTAAATCTACCCAACCCTGATTATGATACGGAACATGAATTCAAGGACGAGTCTGGAAAGGTGGGAGACATTAAAACGGCAAACAAACACAGACCCTGAAGACCTTTATCACTGCTAAAAAAAAACACCACCGCTGAAGCAAGTTATCACATTGCTCACTGCATAGCATGGCACGGAAAACCATTTACTTATGGCGAATATTTTTAAGGAGCGTGCCTTCTGCTTTGCTGCTGTTATTTCAAGTTTTTATATTTTAAGCAACAAGATATCATTGATGAATGGTATGCTAGCTGTCCATAGCACTTTTTTATGTAGTTCATTGTTAATGAAGAATGGTTGATTCTGGTTAATTCTTGTGGGAAAAAAAAGCTGAAGTCATGGATGGCTACAGGCCTTTCCACTTGTTATTCACATTCATTTTTTACTTGATTGATGAACAAGAATAATGGAAGATAAAATGGACAGTCATACGATTTGAATGTCTATCCATATTGTATATTCAGACTGGTGTAAAATGACAGCTCTGTTGGATATTCAAAAAAATGTTGTGCGAGTCATGAATCTTGGTGCGGCTCATTGAGATTTACAAGGAAATTTGAAAGTGGCACGCCACACCAAAAAGGTTGCTGACCCCTGTTCTAAACAGATAACACAGTTCGTATACCTTACACGTGACGATAGCGCCAACATCTGGAAGCAGCTGCGTTTCTGTTTCTCTCACAACCGAGATGACTGGTAACTGAGGGAAGAAGCATTTGTGGCGTTCGACTGTGACATTCTCTGCATGCCGTCGGCCATTTTCTCACCTCCTCTCCTTCGTTTTTCCTTAGCACGTAGCCCACCAGCGAGGAATAAATGTAGCCGTGCCGCAGGTAAACGCCTTTTCCGGGTGCGCAGTCCTCTGCGCTGCAAAGTTTATCGCCTGAAATGTATTGACGATAAGTTGATGTGAGCTCAGGAGGCGGAGTGCTCGCCTTGGGATCAAGAGGTCGCAGGTTTGATTCCCAGCTCCTACATGTTATGTGTTGAAAGATTTTGTACATTTGACTATAACGGATATTATAAAATTAACTGCAAAGTAGGTACACGTATTCAGTTTGATGCAGTAGAGAGATTTACTGACTTTTTTTCTTCAAGGTACATTAGGCTGTCTGGAATGTATCAGACGTATTTTGATAACAGAATTCCTGTGAGTGCTGACGGGAGAAGGCCAGACGCATAAGGATATGAGTTTTCCTTAGACGTGGTGACGCCTTTTGGCGAGGAGGTGGTGAAGCTGGCACCTGACCCGCCCCAAGGGAGGAGTCGGCACGCCCAGGGGAGGAGTCAGCACCCCGCATGGGGGGTGGGGGCTTTGAAAAGACGTGGGCAGAAGAACTTCAGAAGATCGAGGGACAATCGAGAGAGAGGCTCGACGAAGAGCGACACTAATTCGAAAGAATTCACTTAGTTAAATACTTCAAGAAAATAAATCTGCCCCCGTGAGAAAATGCCGGCTAGTCTTGTCCATATTTTCCCGAAAAGAAACGAGCATGCATTGTTAGGAGAATGAAGTTTGGTTAATGGAGTCAGACAACTAATTCGAACATTTGTTTCCTAACAATGTCAAAGTGTCCTTGGGCAAGACACTGAATCCCTAACAAGTCCCAATAAGCAGGTAGGCGCCTTGCATGGCTGACTCCCTATTGGTGTGTGAGTGTGTGTATGTGAATGGGTAAGTGTGAAGCACATTGTAAAGCGCTTTGGGAGGTCTTCATTGACACGTCTAGAATAGAGGCTTCTGATGGTCCAGTGACTTTAAGTGGCCGCCAGATGGTATTACAAACAAAAATGGAAGAACATGCAACTACAAATCGATAGGTGTACTTTATCAGATTAGACTGGGTTTCCAAGGCTAAATATAAGGGAAAGTTGAGCTTTTACGCTAATAAAAGCCTCAAAGTCAAATCATTGAGATCAACGTTCATTATTTAGTGTTTTTTCACAGGTAAGTGCTTTATAAAGTTTATGAGTGGTATCCATAACAGATGTATCGAGCTACTCTATTTTGTTGGTGTCTGAAAAAATAAGATATTTTTGGTCCCCTTATAATTTATTCTCACCGACTATAACAGGGGTGCAGTCAGTGCTGTCGCAGCAGAGCGTGCAAATGACCCGCTTACAGCACCTGGTGCCCTGTACAATCAGGGCTCACCAAGCTTAGCTTCCCAGGCTGGTGTTGTAGAATAAACGCGGGTGTAAAAAACAACTGAATTGAAGAGGAAAAGACACGCTTGTTTACACAGGAAATCCCAAAGTTGCCGAGAAAGCCAAGTTTTGATTTGGGAAAGTTGGCTGGGTCAAAACGTCTTCTCCAACCATCTTCGGGAAAATCACGTAATTTTGTAGAATCGAAAAGAGATCGCACCACTCCGGGAAAAACAACACGGGATATTTCTGAAGTGAAATTTCTGAACGGAGGGGATGAAAGCTGATGTCTCAGAGAGACGAATGAGAAAAGTATTGTAACGAAATAAATGTTTTTCTCCCTTTCTGACATATTGCCTGCGTGTGTTTTGGGGCGACGCCCATATACGTTCTTCTCCAAAAAGTGGTATGGCCGTAAACAGGTCAAGAAGACACACATGCAAGGCTAGAGTGACAACTCGAGAAAGTACTTAAAACTAAACAGGAAGTTGTTTTTTAATTATTCTGGAACATGATAGTGTGTTAGAGACAGGACCACGACATGAGGGACAAGCGCACGGACCTCACCATGGCTGACCTGCATCGTGCGACTAAAAAGTGGAAAAACGGTGAGATTGTCGATAAATACATGATTGAGTTATCGGTACATAAAAGCTGAAAAATTTGTGTTTATCTTGAACTGCAATGAGAACGGTTGTGTTTGGAAGAAAAATGCCGAGGCGGAAACAATAATCCCATCACAAATTACTCCAAAGGTATGTGAAATGTACAAAAGCATGTTTGTATTAATGTATCATTTTAAATTATATCACTATTGTGTACATCTACAGGATAATGACTAAATTGTCCTCATTTTTATTGATATAAACGTTGTGAAACATTGTAGGAAGGACTTTTCGCGTGGACCGGAACGGATTAATGAGTTTACCATTATTTCTTATGGCTAAAATGAATTCAAACCTCGACCAAAACAACTTCGAAAGTTGAGGCACCACAGTAGTTTTTTTCTGCTGGGTGGGGACTTCGGAATGTGGGAAAGGAATGCGACACCTAAACAACCCTTCCAAAGAAAATAATAGTCGACAATTTACACCCGAAACACGATGAAATGATGCGCTGTTTTCCCGTAAAATTACGTAACACGTGTATGTTCGGAACGTAAATCACCAACAATAACAAACACTTTTTCCTGCCTCACACTTCGCGCGTCATTTCCGTTTTTTACAAATTGAATAACAAAACTCTGCGTGGAATCGAAAACGACTTTTTATATAGTTTAATATGGAATAAAAACACAAAATGTTGGAAACTCACCAGGAACACACAGCTTCATGGGTGACATGTTGGCGAGAAGAACGGCCCTCAAGGCGATTGGTCGTCACGAAAAATCCAGGCGGAAGCTGATTGGTCAGTGACACCGGAAATGAAGATGGTCTCGCGAGAGGAATGTGGCTTGTTGGGGACTTGTTTGTCGCCATCTTGAGGAGGGAATCTGTCTTTATTTTTCCGTTTTTTTAACTTTATATTCTAATATTTATTGCACGGGGAGATATATAAGTATTATATTAGACAGTTACATCGTTTTATAATGTCGTAGGTGTTTATGATATAGATAGCAATTTGCTATCCATATGAACATGACTCTTCTACTGGGAATCGTCTTTGGTTTCTGGTATGTTACAGATTTTGACACTCATTATTGTTATTCTTTTTATATATCATCCATCATGGGGGCATACAATTGTTTGACACATTCGCCTTTTTTAATATAATTGGTGTTGTGTATAAATTATTCGCTAGAACACAGGTGTCAAACATGCGGCCCGCGGGCCAGATCAGGCCCGCTAAGGGATTGAATCTGGCCCACTCAGAGGAGCGCAAGAGAAAAACAAGCTGCAGGTTGAAATATGTCAACTTGATGTTGCCAAAGCCAGGTGCCCCTCACAAAGACACTGTACTTGTATTTCTTTTTCTTTCTCTCTCTCTTTCTCTCCCTCTTTTCCTCCCATTCTCTGTCTCTGTCCCTTTCACTCTCTGTGTCTCTCTTTTTCTCTTCCTTTGTTACTGTTTGTCTTTCTCTCTTTGTCTTTTTAACTTCTTTTGCTCTAACTTCCTTTTTTCCTTTTCTCTCTTTTCTCTTTCTCTCTTCCTACCCTTCGCGCTTTCTTTTCTCCTTTCTCTCCTTCTGTCTTTCTATTTCTTTTTTGATTTCTTTCTTCCTCTCCCTTTCTTTCCCCCTGTCTCACGACTTCTCTTTTTATCTCTTTTGTTTCTCACGCTCTCTCCCTCTTTCTCTTTCTTTGTCCTGCCCTCTCTCTTCTTTTCCCTTCCTCTTATTTCTTTATCTCTCTTTTTCTTTCTCTCTAATATACTAGTCCGGCCCCCGACAGAATGTTTGTTCTATCCTGTGCCCCCCGAGTTCAAATGAGTTTGACACCCCTGCGCTAGAACATGGTTGACAAACTCATTTCAACTCAGGAGGCCACATGACACTGCCATGACACTCTATGAGCTCACACGGTGGGTGTGGCATAGTGTGGTGCTTGCAAACTTTGAATCGCGTTGATTGGCTTGCGCTACTATTATAACTTGCCTCTGATTGGTCGACGCTTTTAAAACGCGAACAGTAACAATTGGGGTTGGCCAAAACTTCATCACTCACCGCAGTGCTTTCCGGTTTCACAACCGCACTACGTTCAAACTTCTGACTTCGGACTGCCGCCCCCCTACCGCCTTCTTCTGCTGTTGTGGTTTATTGGAGTCGAGCTTGACATAAGGAAAACACATTCGTTTAAAACGGGAAATTCCAGGCTTGTTTCTCCCTAGTTTAAATGTGAGCGAACGTTTTTATTAATCGCCTTGGGCTGCCTAGTCATAACATTCTGCTTGGCGTGGAACATGCGATCAAGCCAGGAATTTGGATGTCAGGCCGACCCCAACGAGTTTCTTGGAAATTGTGTAACTTTGGAAAATCAAAAGAGGATGAAAACATTCTAAAAAAAATGGTCAATTCCCAAAAAGCATGGACATTGAGGGAAAAACAAGTGCGTCATCGCGAGGGGACGTGCTAAGTAAAATGAGATGTTGTCTGAGGATACAAAAAAGCTGATTGTCTCATAGACGAATGAGAACTCTGTTTTGGACACCGACGAAGATAAATAAACGGCTCTCCCTCTCCCGCCAAGATCTCTTTGTATCTTGTTTCTTTATTTCGAGGCAATAAGGTCTGCTCCGAAACTGCCTCACCGCCCCCTAGATCTCTCCACTGCCCCCAGGGGGCGGTACCGCCACATTGGGAACCACTGGTCTACATTATGGAAAAAACACTGAAAAAAACTGTAGTTTACCACATTTATTACACAGTAGTTACAGCGTCACATTGAAGACAAGTGCAAAGTGAATCAACTTTAGACAACATTTTGGTCAGTGCATGGGTAAGTCACAAAATTTATTTACCGGGTGGTTGGTTAATGAAATTAACTTGCTACTTACATGTTTTGTGAAGGGGTTAAACGACACAGCGTCGACTATTAGACTTGGATTCTTGGATTCCGACCTATTTTTTTGCTTTACCCTGAGCCGCCACGGCAGCCATTGCTTTCCGAACCGTCTCCTCATCTCCCAGGAACTGCATGGGGCCCACGGGTTTCAGATTTTTGTCCAACTCGTACACGACGGGAATACCCGTCGGAAGGTTCAGCTCCATGATGGCTTCCTCGGACATTCCTGAAATACGAGCACAACTTACGTCAGGTCTTTGGATCGACGCGGTTTTAAGAAGGATACAGCGTACCCGCCCCTGCAACATTTTTGCTTAAAAGTATGTGATCTAATTCATTTACTTCTCATACAAGCAATTATTTCACGTGGCCAAAAACATGTACAATTCAAACTTTGTCGTGCATATGTTAAGTTAAGTCTCCAAGATGCTTGTCTGCTATTGGTTGACGTCAAATAGGATGTTGATCTGTGATTGGTTTGTGTCCCGGCCTCATAAAAATGCTGATATGCTTTTTGCTGAACTACCTCCCACGATGCCTTTCTCTATTTTCATTTGATTCGTAAACTTGTGTGCTTTGTAATGACCTTACAGGTGAAATCAAATACTGTATTTACCTGCCATATGTGTTACTTGCGCCTTTTCCCCGTGTGTGTTTGTCATTAAAACTTTGTAAACCTTTTCTGTTTACCGCTTTTTCTTTGTAAATACTTTATGTACGTGGGCACATGCGGCTAATAGTCAGGTGTGGCTTACAGAACCGTCTGGAAATGATGGTACTATTTTTTCCGTGGTACTGGGGTTTGGAACTAAAGGATTTTATACATTTGAGTATAAAGGATTTTATACGATTGACTACAAGTTACACATATTCAGTTTAATGCAATAAAGATATTTACTGACTGTGCTTTAATTCAATGTACAATAAAAGGTCAGGGAAGGCTGTGGGAAATGCATAAGTGGCAGATGCTTTGTCTAGGACGAGCCGCACTTCTGATAACAGGATGCGTGGGTGTGCTGACGCAGAGCGACCAGACGCCGGGGCGCTGTTGTTTGAGATGGTTGAGCACAAAACAACTGCCTTGGCGCGCTCATGGGAAGAGCCGACGCGCCATCATGCGGGGAGAAGACAACCAATAAGAGAAAGCTAAAGTTAGCTGCAGATGACACATAGCCTGTAGGGGAATAGTAGGATGTCTTTGCTTTGTTTTTGAAATGTATTAACGATCCGGGGCAATTCGGATGGCGGTCGTCTCCTTTTGGATACTCTTAGATCTGCTGTTAGGAATAATAAACCCGCCCCTGTGTGAAATTGCCGGCTTCCTGGTCATTTCTCTCTCAAAACGAGCATGCATAATTGTTGGATGAATGTAGGTTGTGTTTGGTTAATGGAGTCAGATAACTAATTCAAACATTTGGGTAAACGGTACATTTTGATAGTTAAAATTCCAACAGAACGCACTAGCTAATTAGCATAGGTTTCCATCCCCCACAATACGGTTACTTCACTATGCAGTCCCTCACCTAAGAACCCATTTATGTGGTATCCTGGGGGTCTACTGTAGAACCATTCGACGTACAATAGACCATAAAAGCAAGGGGTTCTATTGCGCTTCAGAGAATGTCGATTTTAATCCGTAAACATAAATACTTCCCATTCTTACCTTCCAGATGTTTGACGATGCCGCGGAGACTGTTGCCGTGGGCGGCAATCAGCACCCTCTTCCCTTCTTTTATCTGCGGAACGATCTCATCGTTCCAAAAAGGAAGAGCCCGAGCGATGGTGTCTTTGAGGCTCTCGCACGTCGGAAGTTGCTCGTCCGTCAGGTCGGCGTAACGGCGGTCCTGGAGCAAAAGTACACCTGTTTATTTACCATTTTTTAAAATGATTTTAATCAGAAAATTGAGATTAAACATGGCGGAACAAAACTGCCAAAATTCAAAGGAAAGAAAGAGAAAGGAGAATAAGAGAAAGAGAAAAAAGAGAGGGGAGAGAAAAGGATGATAAAGAGAGACTGAGAGGGAGAGAAATAGAGACAGAAATGGAGAGAAAGAGAAAAGGAGTTAAAGAAAACGAGAGAGCAGAAAAAGAAAGAATAAAAACACAGACTGGGAGATAGAGAAGAGAGAGACTGAAAGGGAGAGAAAGAGAGAATAAATAGAGACAGAGATAGAGAGAAAGAGAAATCAAGTGGAAGGAGAATAAGAGAAAGAGAATAAAATAGAGAGGAAAGAGAAGGAAGAGAAAGGGAGTGGGAGAAAGACAGAAGAAATAGAGAGACTGAGGGGGAGAGAAAGAGACAGAGATAGAGAGAAAGAGACAAAGAGGTACAGAAAGAGAGGAGGAAAAGAAAGGGAATAAAATAGAGAAAGAGTGAATAAAATCAATCCGAAATAATAGAATAGAATAGAATATACCTTTAACGTCATTGTTACAAAATGGGCTGAAAATATTGTGGTAACGAATTTGGACGTGGCACTCCAGTTTCACATTTAACAGTGAGGATAAAAGAAAACAAAGAAGATATAGGAGAAAAGAAGATAAGGTTATAATTTACACAATAAAAACCAAAATTAAATATTTATTCTGAATTTAGTTACAATTAAATGGAAATAAAATCAACAATGTATATATACTGTATAAAAACAAAATAAACCAGTGCTGAACTATAGAAAAGCAAAACTGCCCAAAATTGTCACTGCTGCCATGGCGCCCAATTGGCCCCGCCCGTGTGGCGCCAGCTGCAGCTTTTAGAAAGATTGTCAGAACCGGAACAGATACAGGACCCAATCGCGTAATGTTCTCACACAAGCCCTTTATTTTATGGGAAATGGGGAGTCATGCACGTTAGGAAGCCGGTCTGGCGTGGAAGGACAGGACGCCAGCGACCGACGAGAACGATAACGAATCAGGGTAACGAAAATAAACAGGAGAAACTAGACGGGAACCAAACCTGGAGAAACTAACCAACAGGACAAGAATAGACTGAAAACAAAACTAGAACTTGAAATTAAACAGTACAAAAATAAACGGGAACAATACTAGACTGCAGGTATCACAGGAAAACAGGACAGAACCCACATCTTGTGGAGCAGAAGTTCGTTGACGGGCTGACACTGAAGCAAGAGAGCGCTGAGCCTTGTATACACAGAAAGTCAAACTCTAAACGAGCCGCAGCTGGCACAACACGGGCGCGGCCAATTGGGCACCATGGCAACCGTGACACAAACGGGCGCAGCCAAGTAGGCGCCATGGCAACCATGAGACAGATTGGCTTCCCCACTATTTAAACCCCGCCCTGTTAATCCCCGGTTGTCAGTCCGTCTGCGAATCAGCCGTACAACCTTTGCAATAGTACATGAGTCAATTCATTCAAAAGAGAAAAATCATTTTGCATTGCCGGAAACTCAGCAAAATGTCAAGTTTTGGACATGTTTGATCATTAATGATCTTGCCACACTTGGGATTATGGTTGCTCACTGTTGTTTCAAGCGTTGCCCACCGACTTTGTGTGAACGCTCAGACCCGTAAGGAAAATTACAGGGAACATTGCTCCTGACTGGCAGCACGGTGGCGCAGTGGTTAGCGCTTGTGCGGCACAGTTCATGTCATGGGAACCTGTCGTGGGTTCAAATCCAGCTCCAGACTTCCTGTGCGGAGTTTGTATGTTCTCCCCGTGCTTACGTGGGTTTCCTCCGGGCACTCCGGTTTCCTCCCACGTTCCAAAAACATGCATTTCAGGTGAATTGGCCGGTCCAAATTGTCCCTAGGTGCAAATGAGCGAGTGAGTTGTCTGTCCCCGTGTGCCCTGCGATTGGCTGGCAACCAGTTCAGGGTGTCCCCTGCCCACTGCCTCCAGCCCCCCCCCCCCCCCGCGACCCTAATGAGGATAAGCGGTACGGCTAATGAGATGAGATGAGATTGCTCCTGACTACCCTGCCCTGTTTTCCGTCTGATTCCCGTCACCGACCTCTTTTCGGGACCCGTTTACGTTTCTGCTCCTCCGTCCCGGCCATCGACCCCTGCAGAAAAAAACTCTAACCTTGCTTATGGCCTGGTAGAAGTCATGTCCCTCATCCATGGGTGGGGGAGGAATGTCGAAAGAGCGCCTCCAGATCTTGACCTGGGCCTCCCCGTGCTTGGCGGCCGTCTCGGCCTTGTTCAAACCCGTCAAGCCGCCATAATGGCGCTCGTTGAGACGCCAGGTCCGGTGCACCGGCAGCCACATTTGGTCGATGCCGTCCAGAACAAACCACAAGGTCCGCACCGCCCTCTTCAGAACCGACGTGTAGCAAACGTCAAACTCGTAGCCGGCATCTGAGGAAGGGAGACACGATATTTTCACCAAAGTTTGCCATTAAATGTATTCTGACCCCAACTATATGAGAAATATAGAACAGCAACATTTTGTGTTAAAGAGGGTGCCAGCCCGGGGGGAGTGGCTGGAGAGTGCCCATCTGCGCCTAATTATTCCGGCTCCTTATATGGACTGGCTACAGTCCCAGTCAATGCTATTGGCCACAAGCCATGTCTGGTTTGGACATTTTGTGAGCTGCTCTAAGACACCGGTGTCAAACAGGCGGCCCGCGGGCCAGATCAGGCCCGCTATGGGATTGAATCCGGCCCGCGAGACAACACTCTGAGAAGCGCGAGAGAAAAACAAGCTGCAGGTTGAAATATGTCAACTTGATGTTACCAAAGAAAGGTGCCTCGAACAAAGACACTGTACTTGTATTTCTTTCTCTCTCTCTCTCTCTTCCTCTCTCTCTCTTTTCCACCACTTTTCTCCCACTCTCCGTCTCTTTCACTCTCTGTGTCTCTCTTTTTCTCTTCCTCTGTTGCTCGTTGTCTCTTTCTCTCTGTGTCTTTTTAACTTATTTTGCTCTAACTTCCTTTTTTCCTTTTCTCTCTTTTCTTTCTCTCTTCCTACCCTTTGCGCTTTCTTTTCTCTTTTCCCTCCTTCTGTCTTTCCATTTCTCTTTGGATTTCTTTCTTCCTCTCCCTTTCTTTTCCCCCTCTCTCACGACTTTTTATCTCTTTTGTTTCTCACGCTCTCTCCCTCTCCCTTTTTCTTTCTTTGTCCTGCCCTCTCTCCTTTTCCCTCCCTCTTTCTCTTATTTCTTTATCTCTCTTTTTCTTTCTCTTTAATCCACTAGTCCGGCCCCCGACAGAATGTTTGTTCTATCGTGTGGCCCCCGAGTTCAAATGAGTTTGACACCCCTGCTCTAAGACCACTTGTTTGTTTTTGTTACTTTGTACCTGTGTTTTAAGTGTTTCCTCTTGTGAATTTGTGACCTTTTACAAAAATGTACCACGTAGTTTATATTTACACGTGTTTTATGTCGCTCGTGCAAGTACGTGCTAAAAAACTCATTTCTGACCAACTTTAGACGACGGTTAAAATTGTTGAAAATGGTCTATTTTGTAAATGGTTAGCTGTGATCAAATAAACGGATCCTGCTGTAGAAAATTAAGGCCGAATTACAAATAAATACATAAATAATCTTATGTACAACCGCTTTTTCAAAATAAAATTGAATTAAATAAGTTTTCCTAGACAGACACATCCACTACACAGCATCATCTCCAGACAGAAGAGCAGCTTCAGCGACAGACTGCTGTCACAGTCTTGTTCCACGGACAGACTGATGGCGGTGTCGGGAACGGAAAAAAGTCGAAAGCCAGGAGAGGAGAGTAGACGTGGTCGAGATAAAAAACGGATCGTTTCTCGGGAGGGGGGGCAGACGAGTTTGAGATCAAAACAGGTCGTAATTCGTGAAGGGAGAGCAGACGTGGTTTAGCTGAAAACAGATCGTAGCGGGAGAAAAATAGGAGCAAAAAAGACAGGACCGGCGAAAAAGGGCTTGCCGTGTAAAAACGGAGATTCGCAGACGGACCGACAAAAGGGGACTGTCAGGACAGTTTAAATACTGACAGGGAGTCAATCTGTCAACGAGCTTCAGCTGGCGCCCAGGGGCAGGGCCAATTGGGTGCCATGGCAACAGTGACAGAAGCTGGCACCACACGTCGGGGGGCAATTGGGCGCCATGGCAACCGTGACACATCCGGGCTATTCTGATGTCGCATAGCACTGTGGGACTTGTAGTACAAAGTCGAATAATCAATTCAAATTCGATCTTACAGGATAAAAAAGCCCCATGTGTATTGATTGATTTCTACGAAATGTCAATTTTATTTTCTGTCCCTACCCCGAAAATGCCGCAGTTGAATCCATCCATATATAGTGTAAGTATACAAATCACTCTGTCCCGATATACAAAGCAGATGTTTTTGTGCACGGGACTCCAATGTGGTAGCCCCCTTAGAACAACTGAGTAGCCCGCAGGCAAGTTCTGAATATAGCTCACCAATAATAGGTCATTGTTATTTTCTAGGAAATTATATTTCTAACTAGCATAATGCAATTGTGGCTATTTTAACTCAACTTCTAGTAGTTACAAACTGAGTAACATGAAAAAAATATTTATTCTGGATATTCATTTCAAGCTAGTAGCCCTTCACGGCAATCAGTAACAAAAAGTAGAACCAAGGTTTCATAAGATCAGTTATCCCTCTGATAGTGGTTATTGTGTCACCATACTTAGAGTCATTACAACCTAGTAATAACAAGATTAGAAATGCATGACTAGCTGGTAGCTGGTATACCATCTTCAAATTAATTAACCTAAAAGAATGGGAGGATATAAATGAATTATCTTTAAATTTAAATAAAACCAAAGTCCATCCGTCCATCATCTGCACCGCTTATCCTCAGTAGGGTTACGGGGGTGCTGGAGCCCATCTCAGCCATGCTGGGGCAGTGGGGAGAGAAGACAGAAGGAGAGAAACGAGAAAAGAAAGCGTGAAGGGTATGAAGAGAGAAAGAGAAGTTAGAGCAAAAGAGATTAAAAGACACAGAGAATGAGACAGAGACAGAGTGTGAGAAAAGGGGTGCAAAAGAAAGACAGAGAGAGAGAGAGAGAGAGAGAGAGAGAGAGAGAGAGAGAGAGAGAGAGAGAGAGAGAAATAAATACAAGTGTCTTTGCTCGAGACACCTGGCTTTGGCAACATCAAGTGGACATATTCCAACCTGCAGCTTGTTTTTCTCTTGCACTTCTCTGAGTGTTGTCTCGCGGGCCGGATTCAATCCCTCGGCGGGCCTGACCCGGCCCGCGGACCGCCTTGTTTGACACCTGCGGTCTAGAACTATGGTTAACTTTGTGTTATTGTTGCTATTGTTATATTATAACTGTTATTATTAATATTATTTATATTGTTGTTATTATCATTGGTGTATCTCATAGGAAAGATGAAGGGGTTGCTTCTTACTACCCCTTTTCCAACATATTATGTAACATTATTTTGTTGTTATTGTTTTTTATTTTAATGTTGGAAATTAAGTTTTCGTCCAAAAAGGTTGCTGACCCCTGATTTAGGCCCTCAACCTGTTTTCGCTCATCCGACTCAGTCGCCTAAGCACCATTTTGCAGCCTTCTAATCCAATGGCAGGCAGAATGGCCGATTTCGACCGTTTCATTTTCTACCTTTCAGGGCTTGTCCTCCTCGCTTGGCCTCCCGTTCCCCCGTCTCGCTAAGGTCCGCATCGAACCAGCCGCAGAAACGGTTCTCCTGGTTCCAGCAGCTTTCTCCGTGGCGGATCAGAACCAGTTTGTAGACTGCCATCCTTGTGGATCCGATGTCCCCTGTGCAAAATATCCGGAAACTTTGCACTCCTCTTAGAATGTGCACGGTTGCACGCAGCGAAATGATGAATGAATGTTTTTCGGAACCAATCGGAACTCGAACTGAGCTTCCGCACAAGCTGAAGGGCAAAAGGAGGAGGGGGGGGGCTATTCTGCAGGATGCGCGCAGCCGCACGTCCGCACGAGTGTCTCAATAGTAAGAAAATGGACGACAAGTGCATCAAATATGAATAATTTCAAGTGTATTTTATGTCACTAATGCATGCAAGCCGATCTTTTGATGACGTCATTCACTTCCATTTTCCAATTGTTTATTTTACCTCTGTGATTCATAGACAAACTGGCATTTATTTATTTGGAAGTTGGTTGTTTATATGTTGTACTAAATCCATTTTTTATATACCTGAGTTTGGTTTGGAGGTCATTAAGCAGGAACTTTTTCGTTCACTTGTGTTTTCCGTGGGCGTGTGGGCTCTGTCCAATCACATTAGGTAGAGAATTGAGTGACAGGGCAATCTAACCGCTGATTGGTTTAATGTGCAAAATGATCAGCCCTTCTCTGGAATCGTACAGTCATTTGGTTTGTCTTTTGGGCCTTTTTGTTGGCTACTTCACAAATAAGTTAGAATTTACTGTATGATAATATATTTTGAAAGGCTGTTTTTTTATGTTCGTGGAAAAAAACAACTGTTACGTTATGGAGTGTTTTCAGTGGGCGTTTCAGATTCTATCCAATCATAGTGAGAGAAGAAATGAGTGACAGGATAATCTAATTGCTGATTGGCCACAATATGCAAAAACACCAAAAAGACCTGGAACCGTACAGTCATTTGGTTTGCCTTTAAGACCTTTTTTTGATGGCTACTCCACAAATAAGTTGGAATTTATTGTAAGTATGATAATATATTTTGAATGGCCGTTTTTTAATGTTCCTGAAAAAAAAACAACTGTTAACGTTTTCAAGTGTTTTAGTGAGCGTTTCAGACTTTATCCAATCATAGTGAGAGAAGAAATGAGTGACAGGGCAATCTAATCGCTGATTGGTTAAATATGCAAAAACACCAAAAAAAGACCTGGAATCGTACCGTCATTTTGTTTGCTTTTAAGACCTTTTTTTTGATGGCTACTTCACAAATAAATTGGAATTTACTTGAGTATGATAATATATTTTGAAAGGCTGTTTTTCAATGTTCGTGAAAAAGCAACTGTTACGTTCTCTAGTGTTTTGAGTGGACATTTCAGATTTTATCCAATCATAGTGATAGAAGAATTGAGTGACAGGACAATCTAATCGCTGATTGGTTAAATATGCAAAAAACACCAAAAACACCTGGAATCGTACCGTCATTTGGTTTGCCTTTAAGACCTTTTTTTGTTGGCTACTTCGCAAATAAGTTGGAATTTATTGTGAGTATGATAATATATTCGTGAAAGGCCTTTTTTTGTTCGTGAAAAACCAACTTTTACGTTCGCGAGTGTTTTCAGTGGGCGTTTCAGACTGTATCCAATCATAGTGAGAGAAGAATGGAGTGACAGGGCAATCTAATCGCGGAATGGTTGATTATTAAAACAGGTTCCGCCCATCTCAGAAAGTGGTAATCTTCTGATTTTCGCTTTTTCTTTTTTCTTTATTTAACTTCATCACACCATGATGACATCTTTTTTTTCTATCTGGCGTTAATTTTTAATATAATATTCAAAAAATGAAATAAAAACACATTCAATTTTTGAGTTCATGAAACGACTACGATTGTTGAAAGTGTGTCGTCAGTGGGAAGTCCAGATTCTGTCCAATCAAAAGAAAAGATAAATGATTGATAGGAAAGCCTAATCGCTAATTGGTTGAATAAGTAAATGCACACAACAGGTTTTTCCGGAAGTTGACAGTCAGCTGATTTTTTTTTTAAACTTCATTTTTTGCTTAATTTCGATTGTAGTAGGACCACATTGACATTATTACTTATTATCAGGAAATGTAGTTTTGTTTTTGAGTTGATCAAACGCTAACCGTTATGTTAAACTGTTATCGGTGGGCGGTTCGGACCTTATCCAATCATACTGTGATTAACAATGATTGACAGGACAATCTAATCGATGAGTGGTTGAATATGAAAACATCCAACAGGTCCCGCCTTCTCCCGGAAGCTGACAGTCATCTGATTCGCTTTATTAGCTTCCTGGTTAGCCACATCACGTCAAAGCAACACGAGTTTGCTACTTTTTTCTTTATTACCGTGAAATATTTTCTCCATTTTTCCTTCGTATAGCGGCCGCCGGCATAATGGACGAGACGAGTCCGCTTGTCTCTCCGCTCCGCGACTCCAACGACTTGAGCTACGGTCCGCCGGAGCCCAGCAGCCCGCGGGGCTCCCTAGGTGTCACGCCGGGCTCCGTGGTGCGTATCCCGGCAGGCAGTCCGAGTCGCAGCCGGGAGAGACAACCGCTGCTGGAGCGGGAACGCCGCGGTACCTCACCGCGGGATCCGCACCGTAACGAATTCCCGGAGGATCCCGAGTTCAGGGAGATCATCCGTAAGGCCGAGAGAGCCATCGAGGAGGGCATCTACCCGGAGAGGATCTACCAAGGCTCCAGCGGCAGCTATTTCGTTAAAGACTCTCACGGGGTAGGACAAAGAATATGTCACCCGGCGAAACTCGTATAAAAGACACCGAAATCTGGTTCAAAATATGTCTTGATTTGGTTAAAGGGTGAAAGTTGAAACACGTCTTTCTTAGACGTTTAAAAGATGTCTAAAAACTCAAAAGTTGTCACAAAACACGCCTTTATCTGGTTTAAGAGTTAAAGTTAAAGAACCCCGTCATTTTTAAGACCTTAAAGAGACCCCAAAGTTCCGTCTAAACCAGGGGTGTCAAACTCAATTCAACTCCGGGGCCACACGAGAGAACAAACATTCTTGATTCGAGAGAAAGAGAAAAAAATAAGAGGAAGAGAGGAAGAGAAAAAGAGAGAGGGTGGGAGAAAGAAAGAAAAGGGGAGAGTGGGATACAGAGAATGTGAGAAACAAAAGAGATAAAAAGGAAAATAGTTATAGAGGGGAAAGAAAGAAATCCAAAGAGAAACAGAAAGAACGAAGGAGAGAAAGAAAGAAGGGGAAACCAAGAGAGGGAGAGCTAAAGAGAGAAGGAAAAAAATGAAGAGAGGGCAAAATAAGGTAAAAAGACACAGAGAGAAAGAGACAAAGAGGAACAACAACAGAGAGAGAGAAACAAAAAAGAGAAATAGAAAGAGAGAAATAAATAAATCCAAAGAGAAATAGAGAGAAAGAAAGAAATCCAAAGAGAAATAGAGAGAAAGAAAGAAATCCAAAGAGAAATAGAAAGAGAAAGAAAGAAATCCAAAGAGAAAGAGAAAGAAATAAACCCAATGAGAAATAGAAAGAGAAAAGGAGAGGAAGAGAGGAGAGAAATAAAGAAGGGGAAAACGAAAGAGAGAAAATAAAAAAAGGTAAAAAGACACAGATAAAGAGACAAAACGGAGGGAAAAAAAACGACAGAGAGAGAGAGCGAGAGAGAGAGAAATACAAGTACAGCGTTTGTGAGAGGCACCTGGCTTTGGCAACATCAAGTTGACATATTTCAACCTGCAGCTCGTTTTTCTCTTGCGCTTCCCTCAACTTTGTCTCGCGGGCCTGATTCAATCCATTAGCGGGCCTGATTCGGCCCGCGGGCCACCTGTTTGACGCCAATGGTCCAAACCCTTTCTCTTTTTGGTTAATGAGTTTAATTTTACAACCGTCATCATTTCTTTTTTTAAGTCGTTAAAAAGACGCTTGGCTTCTTCCAAAATACATCTTTATTTGGTCAAGTGAAAGTGAAATCGCCATATGAAGTCCTCTGACCGCTGGTACCCAAGATTGAACAAAATTATACGTGGTAAATACTACTTAAGTGTAATGTACGTGCATATGATGAAATAACAATTTACATGTACACAAAAAATTAGATTAAATTCGTCTTTGGTGGGATAGGTCTCGAGCTGGTAGAGTGGAGTTAGTGGGTGGATGCAGAGGTTGATGTGTGTAAGACAGCAGAATAAAATTAAAACAGATTTTAAACCTTCCACTGCGATTATTATCATGGCCTTAAAACTTTTTCTTGCCTTAATTTCCTCCTTTTTTAAAAAAAATAATCCCGATTGCCAATTTGTTATGGCCATGACACTTAGCGAGAGTGGTGATTTACGTGCCTTATTTGTAATTCTTGATAATCACAAGTGTACTTTTCATGGTTATCATCTTTGTCTTGGGACATTGACATATTTTCAAAGTGTTTTGGCCGACCCAGAAAATCCTTAAGAAGCACATACAATCCTGAACCGAATGAAGTGTAAGGCATTGTGGGAAGTAATTTAGCCAATGACAGATTGGGGTTTTCATTTTGCTGTTACGTAAACACAAAGGAGACCAACATCTTACTTGACATCGACGAGTACTATACAGATGTCTCGGAGAAAGAAAGATTTTTTTGCAGTTTTCCTTGCTAGCTATTTAATATCTTTTTTGATAAAGGGGGTGACATTTTTTAGAGAAATGCGAGAAGTGTCCCGGGGTGAACTTCATTGACTTGACTAAAATGGAATTTGAGTTTTGAATAAAATGATTAGTAGACGTGCGAGACAGACACTACTATAAACTTTTTATCGGGGGTCGGGTCGCGGGGGTAGCAGGGAATCCCAGACGTCCCTACCCCCAGCCACTTCATCCAGCTCACTTGGCAGAATCCCCAGGCCAGCTTAGAGATGTAGCATCTCCAGCGTTCCCCGGGGGCTCCTGCCGGTGGTGACGACCCGGCACACCGAGGGAGGTGCCCGGGAGGCATCCTTATCAGCTGCCCGAGCCACCTCAACTGGCTCCTCTCAATGCCCGACTGCCGTAAACCCAGATCTATAAAGCTCAACCATAGCCGAGTAAGTTATCTTGTTGGACTTTTCTGTTCTTTCTCAGGGCAAAGTCCAATTTGAGCGAAGTTTAGTGAAAGTTTGTTGCGCCAATCTTTAAAGCAGGGAAACAAACATTCTGTCGGGGGCCGGACTAGTAGATTAAAGAGAAAGAGACAGAGTGGGAGAAAAGGGGTGGAAAAGAAAGAAAGAGAGAGGGGGAGAGCATGAGAAACAAAAGATAAAAAGTCGTGAGAGAGGGGGAAAAGAAAAGGAGAGGAAGAAAGAAATCCAAAGAGAAATAGAAAGACAGAAGGAGAGAAAAGAGAGAAAAGGAAAAAAGGAAGTTAGAGCAAAAGAGGTTAAAAGAGACAGAGTGGGAGAAAAGGGGTGGAAAAGAAAGAGAGAGAGAGGGGGAGAGCATGAGAAACAATAGATAAAAAGTCGTGAGAGAGGGGGAAAAGAAAAGGAGAGGAAGAAAGAAATCCAAAGAGAAATAGAAACACAGAAGGAGAGAAAAGAGAAAAGAAAGCGCAAAGGGTAGAAAGAGAGAAAGAGAAAAGAGAGAAAAGGAAAAAAAGGAAGTTAGAGCTAAAGAAGTTAAAAAGACCGAGAGAAAGAGACAAAGAGCAACAAAGGAAGAGAAAAAGAGACGCAGAGAGTGAGAGACAGAGACGGAGAGTGGGAGAAAAGGGGTGGAAAAGAAAGAAAAAGAGAGAGACGGAGAGAGCGTGAGAAACAAAAGATAAAAAGTCATGAGAGAGGGAGAAAAGAAAGGGAGAGGAAGAAAGAAATCCAAAGAGAAATGGAAAGACAGAAGGAGAGAAAAGAAAGCGCAAAGGGTAGGAAGAGAGAAAGAGAAAAGGAAAAAAGGAAGTTAAAGCAAAAGAGGTTAAAATACACAGAGAGAGAACGAGACAAAGAGCAACAAAGGAAAATAAAAAGAGACACAGAGAGTGAAAGAGACGGAGATACACAGACAGTGGGAGAAAAGGGGTGGAAAAGAAAGAAAGAGAAAAAGAGAGGGAGAGAGCGTGAGAAACAAAAGATAAAAAGTCGTGAGAGAGTGGGAAAAGAAAGGGAGAGGAAGAAAGAAATCCAAAGAGAAATGGAAAGACAGAAGGAGAGAAAAGAGAAAAGAAAGCGCGACGGGTAGGAAGAGAGAAAGAGAAAAGAGAGAAAAGGAAAAAAGGAAGGTAGAGCAAAAGAAGTTACAAAGACAGAGAGAAAGAGACAAAGAGCAACAAAGGAAGAGAAAAAAAGACAGAGAGAGTGAAATAGACAGAGACAGAGTGGGAGAAAAGGGGTGGAAAAGAAAGAGAGAGAGAGAGAGAGAAATAAATACAAGTACAGTGTCTTTGTGAGAGGCACCTTTCTTTGGCAACATCAAGTTGACATATTTCAACCTGCAGTTCGTTTTTCTCTTGTGCTTCTCTGAGTGTTGTTTCGCGGGCTGTATTTAATCCCTTAGTGGGCCTGATATGGCCTGCGGGCCGGCTGTTTGACACCTTTCCTTTAAAGTCTCCATCTTTGTTTCATTGCGCTAATCTGTTCTACATATTATGAACAATTCGTTTTTACGACATATTTTACGTCCAATGTTGCTTTTTTTGGACATTGACGATTTCTCAATACTGTAGGATTTTTATCCCTCCATGTCAGCACATTTCTGTGTTGTTTTTTTTACTTGCCCTCCCAAGTGCTTAGCAATCATGTGCTCGGTTTCTCGGTTTTAAATCCATGACTTCGGTTTCTAACCAGCACACTGAGGCACGCTAGTCTGCTATAAGAGAGGGCTTCTGAAAGCGGTCAAAGCTCTCGAATCTAGTGGTCCATCTGTTCCCTCACCACATGTTATGAAGTGAATTTCCACAGAAGAACCGTGTCTACATAAATATCGCGTAACACAATGAACCCATTGACTCGTGTATGCAACGGTTAGATTCTACCATCAAATTGAACGAGGGTTTATGAAACTTTCTGACCCAAAAGAGTCATAAGAGCATATAATATATATATATATATATATATACCGTATTTTCCGCACTATAAGGCGCACCTAAAAGCCTTTATTTTTTTCAAAAGCTGACCATGCGCCTTATAATACAGTGCGCCTTATATATGGATCAATATTAAGTTTTCCAACTGACTTGCAGCCGCCGACTCGATTTTCCCCCGAAGGCCAAGTAGTCCGCGGTGTATGCTGGGATTTATTTACCGGCGTTTCATTGGCTAACCAATGTGTCAATCATCATTTGAATCGATCGCTATTGGCTAAAGTTATTCGGAGGTCAAGGGGCGGATCCTTTTTATCATTTACAGGCTGCCATTGGCTTAAACTGCAAAACAAAGGCTGCAATTGGCCGAAAAAGATGTGTCAATCATCATTTGAATGGATCACTATTGGCTAAAGTTATTCGGAGGTCAAGAGGCGGATCCTTTTTATCATTTACAGGCTGGCATTGGCTTAAACGGCAAAACAAAGGCTGCAATTGGCCGAAAAAGATGAATGCGTATAGCACGTGGCTGACGGCACACAGAAAGCATTTTTTTCTATTCTGTATTCGTAAATATTTTATTCTCCTGGATTTACTACACTCACGGATATAAGAGGACATTGGCTGCACATTATTATGAACACAACGACTTCGGTGAGCTACTCCGGCTATATATTATCCCTGTATCTGGTTTCAAACTGAACTCGATGTTTCTGTGATAAGCGGTGCAGATAATGGATGGAATGGAGTGTCTATTTTTAAATTCAACTCAATTCCAAGTGTTTATTGTCATATGCACAGTAAAGTTGCGAGCGAAAAAGAAAATAGAAACTAAAGAATGGTTGGCATTTCTTGAATCCCAAGACTTTAACCTTCCGAATGATGGGCACGTATTTGCTTCTTTGCAAGCTTTGGGAATGTTAAGGGGGTAATAAGTTCGACGGAATCATCTGACTGTTTTGTCCACGTTCCCATTGTAGCGCCTTATAATCCGGTGCGCCTTATGTATGTCAAAAATAGGACCAAAAACGATTTTTTTCGGGGTGCGCCCTATAACCCGGTGCGCCTTATAGTGCGGAAAATACGGTATATATATATATATATATATATATATATATACATTGGGGAGAGAGACATGGAGGGATAGGGATAGATAGAGATGTATGGATATAGAGATGTATGGATATAGAGATAGATGGGTGGATAGAGAAAGATAGATAGAGATGGATGGATGCATCGATAGAGATGGATGGATGGATAGAGAAAGATAAAGATGGATGGATTTAGATAGAGATGGATGGGTGGATAGAGATAGAGGTGGATCGATAGAGATGGATGGATTTAGATGGATGGATTTAGATAGAGATGGGTGGATAGAGATGGACGGATGGATAGATAGAGATGGATTTAGATAGAGATGTGTGGATAGAGATAGATAGATAGAGATGGATGGATAGAGATGGATGGATTTAGATAGAGATGGGTGGATAGAGATGGACGGATGGATAGATAGAGATGGATTTAGATAGAGATGTGTGGATAGAGATAGATAGATAGAGATGGATGGATAGAGATGGATGGATTTAGATAGAGATGGGTGGATAGAGATGGACGGATGGATACAGAAAGATAGACAGAGATGGATGGATTTAGATAGAGATAGATAGATAGAGATGGATGGATATAGAGATAGAGATTGATCGATAGAGATGGATGGATGGATAGAGAAAGATAGATAGAGATGGATGGATTTAGATAGAGATGGGTGGATAGAGATGGACGGATGGATACAGAAAGATAGACAGAGATGGATGGATTTAGATAGAGATAGATAGATAGAGATGGATGGATATAGAGATAGAGATTGATCGATAGAGATGGATGGATGGATAGAGAAAGATAGATAGAGATGGATGGATTTAAATAGAGATGGTTGGATAGAGATAGATAGATGGATAGAGATGGATGGTTGGATAGATTTAGGTGGATGGATTGAGATAGAAATAGATAGATATAGGTGGATGGATAGAGATAGATATAGGTGGGGATATATATATATATATATATATATATATATATATGGATATAGATCTATGGATATAGATAGAACCGTACCATATACAAGTTTCCCTATGGGTGTTTGAAATCCCTGAAAATGATTGAATTTTAGGTGAGGTTTTTGAAAATGCTTGAAATTGTTGCCACTCTGACTAGAGACCACACAATAAATAAAGAACAATTTTTCAAAAGTGTGTGGAAGTGACGCAGACACGTCTGCTCTCGTGGCTTGTCATTTAAAGCGTCACAGCCCCCTTAAAATAGATGTTTTCAAAAACGGACACGAACGATTTTATTTTGGCAAAGATGCCACAGTTGAATCCATCTATATATAGTGTTAGCCTGCAAGTCATACGACTGAATAAGTCATGAACTCTTGGTATGAAATCAAGTTTAATCTCAAGTGAGCAGCCCACATGAAGTGTGTCACTTGATGCGTAGACTGCGACATTTATTTCATGGATTCTGCTTGTGAGTCATCATGAAGTCACTTCTTGTTTCTCTGTGATTTTGTCTATCCAATCTGCTCGTTGAGGTTAAGCAAGCTCCAGTGAGTATTGTATAGCACCTCTAGTGGTGTGAAAAAAAAACCGAATTAATTTACATTATTGATTCAAGTAGGTAGCAAAACAGATGTACTGTCTCTTAAACAGACTCGTAGGTTTTGAAATTCTGTTTTTGTCTCCTCTCTTTCTCTCCCTTTTTGTGTTTTCTCTCTCTGTCTCTATTTCTTTCCTCCATTCTCTCTCTCTCTTTCTCCCTTTTTCTCTTTCTCCCTTTTTTTCTCTCTCTCTCTTTCTTTCTCTCTCTCTCTTTCTCTCTATGTCTCTCTTTCTCTCCTCTCTTTCTCTCTCCCTCTGTCTCTCTATGTCTCTGTCTCTCTCTCTCTCTATGTCTCTGTCTCTCTCTCTCTCTCTATGTCTCTCTATGTCTCTCTCTCTTTGTCTGTCTCTCTCTATGTCTCTGTCTCTCTCTCTATGTCTCTGTCTCTCTCTCTAGGTCTCCCTCTCTCTCTAGGTCTCTCTCTCTCTCTAGGTCTCTCTCTCTTTGTCTATCTACATCTCTCTCTCTCTGTCTCTATCTCTCTCTGTCTCTATCTCTATATGTCTCTCTCTCTCTCTCTTTCTATGTCGCCCACTATTTCTTGATTTCTTTCTCTTCGTTTCTCTCTCTCTATGTCTCTCTGTCTCTGTCTCTCTCTATGTCTCTCTCTGTCTCTCTCTCTATGTCTCTATCTCTCTGTCTCTCTATATGTCTCTCGCTCTCTCTTTCTATGTCGCCCACTATTTCTTGATTTATTTCTCTTAGTTTCTCTCTCTGTCTCTGTCTCTCTCTCTATGTCTCTATCTCTCTGTCTCTCTATATGTCTCTCGCTCTCTCTTTCTATGTCGCCCACTATTTCTTGATTTCTTTCTCTTCGTTTCTCTCTCTCAGTCCCTATCTTCCCATTCCGTCTCTTTCTCGCTCTCTCTTTTTCTGTCTCTTGTAGAAGCGTGACTGAAGATGTGATTGGCATAATATCTTGGTTGTTTACTTGGTGTGTGAGTGTGTGTGTGAATGGGTGTGAAGCGCTTTGGGGGGTCTTCATTGACCATGCAGACCATTTCCATAATTATAGTACACAAATTGAAGAAACTCGTGTGGTTGGCAGCCATCTTGCTACAACTAAAGCCTGAACAAGGATTTCGCTATGCTAGCTCGTCACAATGGCGATTTATAGCACTTGATGTCCACTTACCAACACATTTTAGCCCCAAATGTAATGTTCACTGTATCCCGTCATTCTGGCATCTTCCACATTGTTCCACTGTTTCCCTCTCCAGCCACTCATTTTAGGTTTTTGGGTGCAATTAATGGCTAACTGATATTGTGAACTGCTCCTGATTTGACCTTCCACAGTCTTTCAAGCATACGTTGCGGAGTTCAGTAATTGTAAGCATCTTCCACTTTTTTCACTCTTTCCTTCTCTAGCCATTCATGTTAGCCACTTGGCTGTAGGCTTTGGCTCGCGTTTAAATACCATTTTAATTGTTAGCTGCTCCGTGTAAATAAAGCTTGCCCTTGCAATCTGCAAATATTTTTGATTTTTCTATCCTGACATCCATTTACAACTGAGGCCCTAAATGTGATGGTCGTCAAGGTCCGTTATTTAGGCTTGTTCAACCTTTTTTCACTGTTTCCCTCTCGAGCCACTTACTTTAGGCTCTTGGCTGCAAGCAATGACTAACTGCAATAGATATTTTGAACTGCTCCCGATATTTGTTCTTCAGTGTCTGTCGCCCTCCACAGCCGGTCTTCCAAGCGTACGTTGCGGAGTTCAGTGATTTTAAGCATCTTCCACTTTTTTCACTTTCCTTCTCGAGCCACTCATGTTAGCCACTTTGGCTCACGTCTATCTTTTTAATTGTTAGCTGCTCCTTGTAAATAAAGCCTGCCCCCGTAATCTGCAAATATTTTTGCTTTTTTATCGTGACATCCATTTACAACTGAGCCCTAAATATAATAGTCGCCGAGGTCCGTTATTTAGGCGTGTTCCACTTTTTTCCACTCTTTCCTTCTCTAGTCACTCATGTTGGCCACTTGGCTGTAGGCTTTGGCTCGCGTCTAACACCATTTTAATTTTTAGCTGCTCCGAGTAAATAGAGCTTGCTCTTGCAATCTGCAAATATTTTTGCTTTTTTTATCCTGACCTCCAGCTCGGTGGCCTTGGGGTAGGGCGCCCGCCCTGAGACCGGGAGGTCGCTGGTTCAAGCCTCGGCCGGGTCATACCTAAGACTTACAACATTGGTACTCATTGCCTCCCCCTGCTTGGCGCTCCGCATTAGGGGTTGGAATTGGGGGGTTTGGTCACCTAATGACTCCCAACACATCAGTTGGGTTGGGCGAGGGGGCTGGGAATCCCCTCCTCTGTATCGATTTCCCAGAAAGAGTCAGAAAAGACCTCCCACTAGGGGGACATGGCTCTGGTATATATATATAATATATCCTGACCTCCATTTACAAGTGAGCCCTAAATGTGATGGTCGTCGAGGTCCGTTATTTAGGCGTGTTCCACTTTTTTCCACTGTTTCCTTCCCGAGCCACTCTTGTTAGTCACTTGTCTGCAGGCTTATTCTTACTGATATTTCTGATATGTGTAAATACTTAATATGGAATTAGGCTTCTAAATTTTGTTGCCTGTGTTCTTCGATAGCGCACCATACAATGACCTCAATCGGTGAATTATTACTCACCGTCGCTTTAAATTCGGACAATTTACCCTGAAACGTCCCTCGACAGAAGATCATCGGCGTGTTCAAGCCCAAGAACGAAGAACCCTACGGGCAGCTGAACCCCAAATGGACCAAGTGGCTCCAGAAACTGTGTTGTCCGTGCTGTTTCGGGCGCGACTGTTTAGTCCTCAATCAAGGTTACCTCTCGGAGGCCGGCGCTAGCCTGGTGGACCAGAAACTGGAACTCAATATTGTACCCAGGACCAAGGTAAACCCGTCTGAGAACACTCGCCGTGATGCGTTTGGATGCTAAATTTGTGGCCCCTCGCAGGTGGTCTACCTGGCCAGCGAAACCTTCAACTACAGCGCCATAGACCGGGTGAAGTCTCGAGGTAAAAGGCTAGCTTTGGAGAAGGTTCCCAAAGTGGGTCAGCGCTTCCATAGGATTGGATTGCCTCCTAAGGTAAGCTAGCTTAAATCGTGTCCCCCCATGTATAATAGACCCCCGGGATATGACATCGATATGAGGTGTGGATCACAAAGTCACATTGCTGTATAGTAGGGGAAAGACATGCCGTACCCCCGGTATTAAAGCCACAAAATAGTTTACAGTACGTACTACATATATAGAATGACATAAATAGAAATACATGTAAAGGAAAAATGACTTTTTATTTACCTTTGGTGTGCTGTGACTTAAGCTGGTACAGTAGAGTCAGTGGGTGGATGCAGATGGGTAGTAGATTTGAACTTGAAATGATGACTGATTTTTTTTTTTTTTTTTTTTAAGTCAGTTTTTATTGAGTTTTCTATACAAAAGACAAACTCTCCCCCTAAACAAACTCAAAATAGACAGGCAAAATAGCAGTTAAAACATTGTATGTGGAAAAGCTTTTCACCCGTGAGGATTGCCCCTTAATCTTACAAAATGTGCTTTAACTGCTTCCATTTTAAAAAAATTGTCTATTGGATATGGCCAGGGCAGCACGGGGGCGCAGTGGTTAGAGCATGTGCGGCACAGTTCTGAGGTCATGAGATCGAACCTTCCTGTGTGGAGTTTGCATGTTCTCCCCGTGCTTGCGTGGGTTTCCTACGGGCGCTCCGGTTTCCTCCCTCATTCCAAAAACATGCATTTCAGGTTAATTGGGCGGTTAAACTTGTCCCTAGGTGTGAATGAGCGAGTGAGTTGTCTGTCTCTGTGTGCCCTGCGACTGGCTAGCAACCAGTTCAGGGTGTCCACTGCCTGAAGATAGCTGGGATGGGCTCCAGCACCCCCGCGACCCTACCGAGGATAAGCGGTGCGGATAATGGATGGATGGTTATGGCCATGCAACTTAGCGAGCGTAGCGATTTGTGTGCCTTTTTATTTGTTATTTGTCTCTGGCTTAGTTTCCATGGTTATTATGTTTTCTTCTACCTTTAGCATTACTGCAAGCCTTGTGACCCAGAGTTGATAAATTCAGAACAAAAATACAGGTAGAAGCTTTGTTTCCATGGTGATGTTTTCCTTTCTTCTTTTAGCATCACTGCAAGCCTTGGGACCCATAGCAGTACAAAAATCACAGTATTATATCACACTCACTAAGCACACAAAATTCTGAACTGAGGCATTGTGGGAGGTTGTTCATCTATTAGGATATTGTCATTTTATTGATGTTGTGACGCCAACCAATAGCAGACCTGCATTTTATATGACATACAGGCATCTTAGAGACCTAGCTCATAGACAAGAACACTGTGAAGATTGAATTTGATGCGATTTGGAGCACGTGAAATAATTTCTTGCTGATAAGTGGGGACTCTGTATCAGAAATTAAGTTTTTAGGGGTCAAAATACACAATAAATTAAGCTAGAAAACACATCAGAACCATACACAAGGTAGGATATCAAGATCATATTCATATTTTATTCCTGCAGTCAAAATTATTAAAATTTGAGGATTTAGTCAAATTTTTCACTGAACAACTGCTATTTAAGGTCAACAAAAACATAGTGCCAGAAAACATCCAAATATGATTCACTCGTAAAGAGGGAAATTATAAGTTAAGGGGCTGCAGTAAATTCATAATCCCAAAGGTGAGAACCACCAGGAAAAGGATGTGCGTGTCTGTGTGCGGAGTCAAACTTTAGAACAATTTACTAGACGAGCTCAAACAATGTCCAACTATTCTCGTGTTCAAATTTAAATACAAAAAAAATTCCTGGCTGAATACAGAGATGAAGAAAATGGGGTATGAGTGACACTAGAGATTGGAAATACTGTGTTTACAACTACCAGCTCAGTAGCCTAGATGGTAGTGTGCCCGCTTTGAGACTGGGAGGTCGCTGGTTCGCGCCTCGGCCGAGTCATACCTAATTGGTAAAATGGCGGTGCCCTCTGTTGGCTGCGGCTGCATCGGCTCGCTACAACGGGTCAGGTGTATCGACATTTCGTTCTGTGTACATTGTTACAAAGAATGACAATACAAAGGAAATTATTATTATTATTATTACAGTTAACCTTGTTGTTATTGCTGCTATTGTTATATCATAACTGTTATTATAATAGTATTACAACTGTTGTTATATCATCGGTGTATTTCATAGGGAAGATGAAGGGGTAGGGAATATAAGCATTTGCTTCGGACGACCCCTCTTCGAACATATTGTGTAATATTATTTGGTTGTTGAGTTATTGTTTTTGTTCTGTTTTTATTTGAATGTTCGAAATAAAGTTTTCATTCATTCAAAGTGCCGTAAAAAGGGGTATACTACGTAAAGTGAATATGTTCTAAGGCGGGTGCGCCAAAAGTATCCCATGTATTCTTGCCCTTTGAACGATGGAATTGATTTTCTCGCCCGGCTTTCAGGTGGGCTCCTTCCAGCTTTTCGTGGACGGCTACAAGGACGCCGACTTCTGGCTGCGCAGGTTCGAAGCCGAACCCCTGCCGGAGAACACCAACCGCCAGCTCCAGCTTCAGTTCGAACGCCTCGTGGTCCTGGATTACATCATCAGGAACACCGGCACGTCCTGGATTTCGCTCAATTCAACGTGGTCCATGATCTCAAGATTTGTTGTATTTTGTTATTTTAGATCGAGGAAACGACAACTGGCTTCTCAAGTACGACTGCCCGATGGACCCCGTGGGGAACCGGGTTAGAATCCCATACGCGACCCGTCCTTTCTCGCCTGAGATTATAATCTGTGTTTTTTTTTCGGTACCTACAGGATACGGACTGGGTGGTGGTCAAGGACCCCATCATTAAGCTGGCCGCCATCGACAACGGTCTGGCCTTTCCTCTCAAACATCCCGACTCCTGGAGAGCGTGTAAGACGCCGTCGGGGACGTTCCTCCAGACGGAGAAGACGATCCTTTCGGTGGTCTCATTGACTTTGTCCGGTTTTTAGATCCTTTCTACTGGGCCTGGCTCTCCCAGGCCAAAGTCCCTTTCTCCCAGGAAATCCGAGAACTGGTCTTACCGAAACTCTCCGACCCTAATTTCATCAAAGATCTAGAGGAGGATCTCTATGAACTGTTTAAAGTATGTTTATTGTCCGGAGATGATCTGTACAAAGATTGTTCGGACACGATAGAATATTGTTTGTTTTCCGTGTGCTACAGAAAGACCCCGGTTTCGACAGAGGACAATTTCACAAGCAAGTCGCCGTCATGAGAGGACAGGTCAAATTTTGAGAATTTTTACTTTTTTAGGAAATCGTTGATGCCAAAGAATACATTCGTCTTGTGTTGGATTTTGCTCCTTTTAAATAATTAATTCAACTGGATTTTACTCATTTTTTTTCTCAAGTCAAGTCTCAAAGGGCTGCACAGATCAAAGACTATTCCAAACTACAGACTATTATAACACCAACCCCTGATCTGAAACCCACATGAGGGCAAGGGGAAACTCAAAAACCTCAGCATGAGGAAAATGAAGAAACCTTGAGAAGGGACCGCACATGAGGTCATCCTCCTTCCAGGATGACAATAACATATAATACACAGATATAGTCAAGATAAAATAAAGGTTATGCATATGCTATAGAATAGAAGTGTGTTTAAAGCCTAGATTAAAACATTTCCACTGAGGTTGCAGATCGAATCGCAGGGGACAGAGCATTCCACAGCTCCGGGGCCCAAAATGAGAACATTCTCAGACCTGGGGATTTCTTCTTGGCTCTTTGGATCACTAGTAGACCGGCATTTTCAGAGCGAAGGCTCCGGACCGGAACATAAGGGGAAATTAAATTTAAAAGATATGAGGGAGCAAGTCCATGCATGATTTGGTAGAACCTTCAAATCTCTTAAAACCACAAATTCCCAATTTCTATTCTAGATTACTTACTATTAAATTTGGTTTCTAATTTTATAGGAAGTATTAAAAAGACATTTTGTGATAAAGTTTTAGAATCCTTTTAGTGAAATGAGAAAATAATGAGTAAAATACACAATTTGATAAAAATGTTCATAATTTGAAATCATCAATCACGAAAGGTTCCCCTACTTAAACCAGCACATGTCAAGGTCTGTCTTAAGTTTGCATATTGCATATCTATTTTGAGACCAAAATGTCTTTTTTGGGTCATAATTCCATTAAGCCTGTTTGGAGGAAGAACAAAGTGTACAATCCGAAGAACACCATCCCTACTGTGAAGCATGGGGGTGGTAGCATGGTGTCATAATAGTCTGGGGTTTGCAATAATCTGTGGTTTGCAGCCCTTTGAGATTATTTGTGATTAAGGGCGTCACAAATAGACATGATTTGACTTTGATTTTTAAAATTCCATTTTAAGGCAACTATTTGAAAAACTGAATTTTGTGATGAAGTTTTAGAATATTTTTTAGTGAAACACAAATGAGTAATATACACATTATAAAATAATGATTTTATGCAAGGTTTTCACATTATTAAAATGTCATTTTATTAGAATTATTTAGGTAAAAATAAATTGTAATTTTGTTTTTCAATGCTTTGTATTGAAACATGAAAAATGAGTAAACTACACGGTATAAAATACAATAATAATGATGATAATTACTCATTTAAAAATGTTTATTCTTTGTTAAATGTAAATGTTATTGCAACGATTTGGCAAAAATAATGTGCTTTAAATTTTAGAATCCTTTCTATAGAATCAAGCACTACGGAATAAAAAATAGAACAATGAATTTTGTTTTAAATTCTAATTATAGTGTCTCTATTAAAACAACTGTCATTGACGCACGCCTTGGTTTACTGATGAAACTAGATGGCTTAAACAAGACTGCAGGAAATCTGAAAGAAAATGGCGCGCTACCAAGCTTGAGGTTTTCCGTCAAACCTGGTGTGACAACTTGTTAAACTATAAAGCAGCCCTTGCCTCCGCAAAATCAGCCTATTTTTCGAAGGTGATTGCGGCACAAAAGAATAACCCCAAACTATTTTTCGACACTAGCATCGCTAACGAGGCAACAGATTATTCCAGATAGTTCTACCCATTCAGTAAATAATGACTAAAATATTCATATTAAATCAATATTAATAATGGAATCATTGTTTGAACTGCTTCTGAACAGTTAATTATAAAATAAATTGTGATCGGAGAATGTTGATGTAATATTATGTAATAATATTCTATATCAACACGTTATATTGGGTGTTTTTATATTCTATATCTTTTTATCTTATTTTATTTTTCAACACATGGATACTGCTGGAAGTAGGAATTTGTATAAAGTATCTATATCTATATCTCTCTATCTCTATCTAGACATCTATCTCTATTTAGACATCTATCTCTCTCTATCTAGACATCTATCTCGACATCTCCCTATCTAGACATCTCTCTATCTCTATCTAGACATCTATCTATCTCTCTATCTAGATATGTATCTATCTCTATCTCTAGACATCTATCTATCTATCCATCTCTCTATCTAGATATGTATCTATCTATCTATCTATCTCTCTATCTATCTCTCTCTCTATCTAGTCATCACTTGCATAATATATATATATTTTTTTTTTAAATCTAATCGGAAATACTATCATGCTTATCGTCATGATCTCCATGTTCATCTCCTCCGTTCCCTCCTCTATTTCCAGATCCTGAACCTGTGCCAAGCCCTCAAGGACGATAAAACCCCTCTCCAGTTGGTCCAGATGCCGCCGGTGATCGTGGAAACCGCCCGAGCCCCCCAGAGAGCCAACAGCGAGTCCTACACTCAGAGCTTCCAGAGCAGAAGACCTTTCTTCACTTGGTGGTAGGCAAGCAAGCTCCCGGAGAAGAACGTACCGTGAGTGTCATTAAAAACGTGAGAAGGTCAATAAGGAAGAACTTTGCACCCTTTTCTTCCTTGTTTGCCTCGGTGCCTTGTATGGAGTTGATGAAATACATGCCGATCCCTCAAAAGGAAAGGATCGAAGACGGGACACGCCTGGTCCCGGTTTTCGAATGAATTTTCCTCGCCACTCTGCCTTTTGAACGCTCCGACTGCGTTTTCCCACCACGACAGTAAGCCCGCCCCCCGACGTTTACTTGAGCACGGAATGTTAGCTTGGATTCTCCCCGAAACACAGAGCTCCGTTATTTGGCTACCCCTTGGTTAAACGATTTATTTTTGGTCTCAGTCGTCCGGCGAACCTGGAAAAAGTCACTCCCTGCTGTACAGAACAGACGTGTAATGTATTGTGGCAATGCACTGTATGATTTGTATGTAATATTTAATAATAGCTTCTAATAAAAAATACAAATCTTCCATTTCCACAGGTTGAAGTCACCTTCTCACGCTTAATGATTCGCGATCCGATAAGTACAGTATTTTCCCAAATACCATCCGTTATAGTGGTACCTCTACTTGCGAATTTAACCCGTTTTGGGAGTAGCTTTGTAACCTGAAACATTTGTAAGTAGAAGCGCCTTTTAAATGCACATGCACTAGTCCGTTCCAAGGCCCACAAAAGTACAGTATATTTTTTATATTAATCATAAAAAAAGCATCTGAAAATGGAACAAATGTATGTTAGAATATAAATACTGCGCAATAAGCATAAAATGAGAGGCACATGATGTAGAAAAACTATGACTAAAGGAAAGAATAGAAATGATCATTGACCTCTTTGCCTCGCATTTCTTGAGAAACTGATCCAACGATGTCTGCTTTCGACATCTCCTTTTAACAATCTGTCTGGAATGCGCGAGGCAGATGTCATAATGGGCAATAGTCCCACTTGTCAACACTTATCCAGGTTAGTCCTTTACATGAAATCTGAAACTTTGTGGAATTTTGCTAAAATGTCTTTTATTTTTTCCCGTTGAAGTACTTTGTAACCTGAAACATTTGTTTAAATTCATAAATTGAGGTACCACTACCTTTTTTTTTTTCCCTGAACTTTTGCAGTATTCCCTCATCATTTCACGGTTTGACTTTGGTGTTTTTCGTGCATCGTGGATTTCTTTCTATTAATCTATTCCACAGAAAAAATTTTACATGGAAGAATTTTGGGATCGGTTTTAGAGCTCCGGTGCTGGCTATTGTTTCCTGAAAACTGAGTGGAGAAATTAAACTCCATGACTGCACCCCGCTGTTTACAAGCTGTGCTTGTATGGGGCTTGCCAAAAGCATGGACTTACTCTATATATGGACGGATACAACTTGCATTCGAATATATAGTTACTGTAGCATTGTTGGCATGGGGCCACTGAATAACTTTTGCGGAGAAATCACCCAATACAAGTGACTTTTTTTTTTATTAGTGTTTGTAGTATATCATTTGTCCCTGTACTACAAGTCCCACGATGCTTTGCGGCATCAAGTAATCCTGGATGAGGGAAACTGCTCGTCTACTGTAATGTTTAAGAGTAAACTGATTGTGTTTTGCTAGACTTTACATAAATTCTCTTAATCCGTTCCACATTTACCAGCATTAACTGCGAAAATCGAGGGAATATTGTACAATAATGCCGGCAATGTATGGATTTTTAGGTCATTTGTATATTTTTTTCCAGGTTTTGCAATCAATCATATAAACCAGGGTTGTCCAACTTTCTTCAAGCTTCAAGCTACTTTTTATTCCTAATTAGCGAAAAGGGGCACTCAGTTTGACATGAATTTCTAAGATAGAAACTTAGCTAAATGGATTGCTAAATAGCTAACAGAAGAGCTTGATAGGTAGCTAGAAAGCTAAACGTGTGAAACCACTCAAAGGTAGCTAGATAGCTAAAATAGTAAAAAGCCAACTAAATAGGAAGCTAAAAAGAAGCTAGATAGGTAGCTATGAAAGTGGCCAACATTTAGCTAGATGGCAAGCTAGAAAGGAGGCCAACATTTAGCAAGATGGCTAGCTAGAAAGGAGGCCAACATTTGGCTAGCTGGCAAGCTAGAAAGGAGGCCAACATTTAGCTAGATGGCTAGCTAGAAAGGGGGACAACATTTAGCTAGATGGCTAGCTAGAAAGGGGGTCCACATTTAGCTAGTTAGTTAGCTAGAAAGTGGCCAACATTTAGTTAGATAGCAAGCTAGAAATGGGGCCAACATTTAGCTAGATAGCAAGCTAGAAAGGGGGTCCACATTTAGCTAGTTAGTTAGCTAGAAAGTGGCCAACATTTAGTTAGATAGCAAGCTAGAAAGGAGGACAACATTTAGCTAGAAAGGGGGCCGACATTGAGCTCGATGGCTAGCTAGAAAGGAGGCCAACATTAAGCTAGATGGCTAGCTAGAAAGGAGCCCGACATTTAGCTCGATGGCTAGCTAGAAAGGAGCCCGACATTTAGCTCGATGGCTAGCTAGAAAGGAGGACAACATTTAGCTAGAAGGCTAGCTAAAATGGAGGCCGACATTTAGCTAGATGGCTAGCTAGAAAGGAGCCCGACATTCAGCTCGATGGCTAGCTAGAAAGGAGCCCGACATTTAGCTCGATGGCTAGCTAGAAAGGAGCCCGACATTTAGCTCGATGGCTAGCTAGAAAGGAGCCCGACATTTAGCTCGATGGCTAGCTAGAAAGGAGCCCGACATTTAGCTAGAAAGGGGGCCAACATTTAGCTAGTTATCTAGCTAGAAAGGAGGCAGACATTGAGCTAGATGGCTAGCTAGAAAGGAGGCCGACATTGAGCTCGATGGCTAGCTAGAAAGGAGGCCAACATTTAGCTAGCTAGGAAGTAGGCCAACATTGAGCTAGTTGACTAGCTAGAAATGGGGCCAACATTTAGCTACATGACTAGCTAGAAATTGGGCCAACATTTAGCTAGATGACTAGCTAGAAAGGAGGCCAACATTTAGCTCGATGGCTAGCTAGAAAGGAGCCCGACATTTAGCTCGATGGCTAGCTAGAAAGGAGCCCGACATTTAGCTCTATGGCTAACTAGAAAGTAGGCCGACATTGAGCTAGTTGACTAGCTAGAAAGGAGGACAACATTTAGCTAGAAAGGGGGCCGACATTTAGCTAGTTATCTAGCTAGAAAGGAGGCCGACATTGAGCTCGATGGCTAGCTAGAAAGGAGGCCAACATTAAGCTTGATGGCTAGCTAGAAAGGAGGCCAACATTTAGTTAAATTGCTAGCTAGAAAGGAGGCCAACATATAGCTAGATAGCTAGCTAGAAAGGAGGCCAACATTTAGCTGGATAGCTAGCTAGCTAGAAAGGAGGCCAACATTTAGCTGGATAGCTAGCTAGAAAGGAGGCCAACATTTAGCTGGATAGCTAGCAAAAAAGATCAAATCTTAGCATACAAAAAAAATGTAAAAAGCCAGCTAGGTAGCTCGCTAAATAGCTAAGAATGTAGGGAGCTAGCTCGATAAAAAGCTGCTCATATACAAACCTATAAATTGGACATAAGTTAGTTGTATTTTCTGTAAAATAAGTCATTAAAAAGAACAGACATTTTTTTTTACATTAATAGATTCTCATTCTATTTAAAAACATTTATATGAAGCCCATGAAGTGGAATTCATTTGACTTTCTAAAATAACAACATATGTTATCACTAGGTTAATCATTAACAACTCGGGTTAGATAGACTCAATAAACCAAGTGAGCTATTTTCAGAAGAGGTCCGCAGTCACCTGCACTGTCCCTAGGGGGCGCCACATTGGATTATAAAAGAATTCGGACCTAAGATAGCCCGAATGAGATTTGGCTACTTAAAAACACACACACAGAATGTGGACTCCATCCACTACAACTCCATAAATTCTTCAATTGGATCCCATGGAGGGTAAGTGAGGAATGCGGCGTGCAAAAAGCGTGACCAGTGTGCGCGTGCAGTCTTGTGAGCTCGTGACTTGCACAAATTGGGGGAGGGGCTTCGTTCACGCTCAATTATTAATGTTCCAACTTTTGCTGCTCACTCCGACAAAGTCATGGTGCGTTGATACATTCTGACAAGATCTTCAGTTCATGAAAGTGTCAGGTTTTAACATTTACTATACTGAAATCTGACTCTGAAGACACGTCCCATGTCTTGTGTAATCCCTTACAGTTGGAGCATGTCCAGAAGTCAGAGAAATTACTGAGCCGAGCGCCAAATATAGTCTACATATTAATTTATATCGCCGAAGCAAAGAGTTGAACAAATCGGATCTTTCTCCCTTGCCAATTCCAATCGTGTGGAGAAAGACAGCAAGGTTCTGGGGTCTCCACATCTTATCACCCATGCCGATGAAATGTTCACGCCCCATGACCAAGCCTCTAGCTGATGGGTCCCGCTGTCGTCGATGCAAATTTCTCAACCATGGTTTGAAGAATGGGAGGAGGGGTGATAGGACGGTGCCAGGCACATACTCCCAACACCCCAGGCGAGGTGATCAGTCATTGTTATCTGCACAGATTGAATCCAAAGACATATTCCAAGGCAAAGGTGGTTTACGACACCCTTCTCTCAGAGTTTGCCCTCAAACACTGAAGTCAGATTTTAGAACAAGTATATTTGACTTTACGTAAGATAAAACAGTGTATGATATAACTTCAAAAGAAAGAAAAAGGACAAGGTGATTAGGTTTTGCTGAATTGCTTTATTTTTTGTCACTCAGCCTTTGTGTCCCCAGTCTTAAAGTGACAGTGTGTAATGATTCACCACCAGAAGTCCTTTTAGCTTATATTGGAGCTGAAACGAAGAAGTCAGACCACAAAAGACTGAAGGTGATCTCTTGGCAATATTCATTAGCTAACTCCATTTTTTTTGGGCCTGAACTTCAGTCGGGAACAAGACATGAAAGTCTGTGTTCATTCCCACAAGTAACATAAAAAACGAGCGAGACGAATACACCCGGAGCAGCTGAAAAGAGCTAAAAGCTGGTGTTGGTCAGACCTGATGTGAATGACATACTTTAACAGGTAGAGTAGAACATAATTGCTGTGTTTGTACAACCCTATTTCCTTATTTTCTTGCCTGAATATTGGCAGGCTACATGAAACGCTGAAGGACAAACCAGGTTCAAGCTCACTAACAATAGCGGATAGCAGTGAGCCATAGCCTTCTGCCTAACATAAGTGACTCGAGAAGGAAACTGGTAAATAAAGTGCTGGAGGCCTGAATCACGGAACTCTGCAACATGAGCTTTTGTAGAAGGCATGAAACGCTGAAGACCAAACCAGGTTCAAGCTCACTAACAATAGCGGGTAGCAGTGAGCCATAGCCTTCTGCTAAGTGGCTAACATAGGTGGCTGGAGAAGGAAACAGTGGGGTGAATCTCAGAACTTTGCGACGTTCACTGGCATGAACAACTGTCGAAGGCAAGCGACACTGAAGGATGAACCAGGAGCAGCTAACAACAAAAGTGGGTAGTTACGAGCCATAGCTATCAGAGAGGTAGATATCGTGAGTGGCTAGAGAAGGAAACAGTGGGGTGAATCACAGAACTTTGCGTCGTTCACTGGCATAAACAGCTGTCGAAGGTAAGCGACACTGAAGGATGAACCAAGAGCAGCTAACAACAAAAGTGGGTAGTTACAAGCCATAGCCATCAGACAGGTAGATATCGTGAGTGGCTAGAGAAGGAAACTGTGGGGTGAATTTCAGGACTTTGCGACGTTCGCTGGCATGAACAGCTGTCGAAGGCAAGGGACATTGAAGAATGAACCAGGAGCAGCTCACAACAAAAGTGGGTAGTTACGAGCCATAGCTATCAGAGAGGTAGAGGTCGTGAGTGGCTAGAGAAGGAAAGGGTAGGGGAAAAAGTGGAAAATGCCTGAGTGACGGGATTCTGGCTCAGCTGTGAAAGCAACACCGGGACAAGCTATCTTTCCAAAACGCTCATGTGGCTATAGTGGACAAAACACTCCTTCAGCAGATCCAGTTGGTCCATGGAGATCTTCCCAGTCATCACTCGTAGACCAGTTTCAAGCTTCCTCGACCTGGTTCTTCTCAGACTGGGGAGGAGAAGCAGAGTCCAAGCATCCCAAAAATCCCTGACCCGCTTGGCACTTGGCCACCAGGTAGATTTTCCGTAAAACGGTCCGGCGTAGCAGGATGTAGACCCAGGGGTCCAGGATCTGGTTCCACGTGGCCAGCCTCACCCCCGTCACCAGCAGGGTTTTGTAGTCCGGAAGGTCTTGGCTCATGGTTCCTGCATAGGAGTCCAGCGCTGACATCAGGCTGAAGATCTGAAGGTAAGAAAAGTGCAATGTTGGTTTTTCATAGGAAATCTCGCGATATTTGAGATCTTCACTTCAGTCCTCATGTTTCCCCTTTTGCTGCAATACACACGTGTTCCCAATAGATGGTGCTGTTACGCCACATTGAACGGTGTTACGGCCGTGGACCGGAAGTACGGTAAGACTGTTCCACTTTTTACTTTTCACTTTCTTTCAGTTTGGCGTTGAATTCTTTCAATTAAAACGAGTTAAAATTTGAGAGTTGAGGAAACGTTTATAGTCATTTGCAGATGACATGCACGTAACTTCGAATCGGTGTTGAAGGAGTGTCAATTATTCAATAACACGCGAGTTTTGTCCACATAGTTGGCATTTAACAAGTTCATAAAGTGAGTTTTGCTTATTTTTGGATGAAATAAGTCATCGTGTAACGACCCTCAATCATGCGTGAAAAAAAGGGTTCACAGTCACTCGGTTTATTGCCTGCATTCGATAAACATTACAAATAACGAGGTGATATAGCTGAAGGTACGGCAAGCACAGAAGGCCATAAAGTGCCAAACGAAAAAGACAGTCGGACCATACCCGTCGCGCTCCAGGGCTCCAATGCCCTGACAAACTGTCGTATTTTCCCTTACAAATTACAAAAAAAATCTTTTTTTTTTCAAACGTGTTATATTGTACATGTGTTTCCTTATATCATATATATTGTTAATGAACATTTTATTGTGAGACACTGAGTTGCTCGACATGAATGAGGTTTTTTAGAAAAAAAAGTTCAAAAATGAAGTCGCTTGGACGTTCACTGTAGAAGGAAAAAATACATGCAAGTAGAATGAAGTAGAATAATACATTTTCTTAAATTATTGTTGGTGATATACTGATGAATGGGATAACCACAAACCTGTCTTTTTTCATTTTCTCCTTTTATACTTCCTTTTTATTCTTAACTTCTTTATACAACATCATAATTGGTAATATAATGCATCAAAGCAAGTGAGCTGTTGGAGAGCCGGCTCCCTTGAATGAGTTGAGCCAAAAAAGCCGGTTCTCTAAAAAGAGACGGACTTCCTTTCACTACACAACTACCACATGAAATCCAATGTTTTTTAAGACGACATGTATTCTGTTGTTTTCAGATCAGAATGACTTGCAGCGTTTTCATTCAGGTTTGCTGGAGATCAAAGAGATCAAAGCCAGGAGAGAAAGCTTACCACGTGTTGTGAGTCATCATTTGATTCATATTTAGTGTCTTTTGACTTTTATTAGCATATTTGGTATTGGAGTAATCCAAAAGTAATAGAAGGTAATCCAGTTAAAGTAACCCTACCCAACCCTGCATTTTATGTTAGTTTTGTTGGAAAACAAAGAGATCAAAGCCAGGAGAGAAAGCTTACCACGTGTTGTGAGTCATCATTTGATTCCTATTTCGTTTCTTTTGACTTTTATTAGCATATTTGGTATTGGAGTAATCCAAAAGTAATAGAAAGTAATCCAGTTAAAGTAACCCTACCCAACCCTGCATTTTATGTTAGTTTTGTAAGAAATCAAAGAGATCAAAGCCAGGAGAGAAAGCTTACCACGTGTTGTGAGTCATCATTTGATTCATATTTAGTTTCTTTTGTCTTAGCATATTTGGTATTGGAGTAATCCAAAAGTCATTGAAAGTAATCCAGTTAAAGTAACCCTACCCAACCCTGCCATTAACCAAACACAACCTGCATTCTCCTAACAATGCACGCTCGTTTCTTGATGGAAAAATGAACCAGAGACCGGCCTTTCCACACGGGGGCAGATTTTTTAACAATCATCAGAAACGACCGACGTGACGTTGGAGTCTGTCTGAAGTCCTTTAGCTTTCTCTTATTGGCCCATGTCTCCCTCTCTTTCTTTCTTCTGCCTAAATAAATGCAGTTTGGTGGGGGAAGGGCCCCCCAGAGTTAGGAGCGCGACCAAGGAGACGGACGTAAGTTCCTCCTCTCCTGGCCCCTCCCCCTCTCCAACTGCCAGTTGTAAAAAAGTCAAATGCTTCATTTTACGATCCCCACCTCGGAACAGATTCAGATCGTATCCCGGGGGTTTCATGTACTCGGATACTTGAAATAGAAAAGAATGCAGAATTTCCCGCCGTTGTTTCCGATACTCACCAGCAGGGGGCACCAGCAAATGCAGGAGGTGACGGTGATCCCCACCAGCTGCAGCACCATCTCGATATCGTGCGACTGGGCGGAACGATGCGAACCGGGCTTCCTCCTCAGCCTGGCCAGAACCAAAGTCAGCCCGCTGACACCGTTACACGCCACCGCCGCCGCCAGGGAACTCAAACCCAGTCCGGAAAAGAGCAGGACGAAGGCCACGTCCGCCTCCCGGATGTCATTCAGGACCTGAATGAAGCACCAGGTGCCCGGGTCCTGGTAGGCGTACGAACCCAAGCGCAGACAAGGTAACAGAGCCACGCCCAGTGCGAGAAGCCAGATGGCAGACAGACAGGTTTTGCTTCTGCCGCTTGTGACCAGGGTGGAGTGGAGCAGCGGTCTGGTGACCCCCAAGCACCGTTCCGCCGCCATGGCGCATCCCAGGAACAGAGGACACAGTCCGAAGAACACCATGCATCCTCCCAGGAACTGGCACGCGCCGTCAGGAACGTCGTACTCCTCGGGACGGGTCCCCCCGATGAAGTAGAGCCTCAGGACCAAGGTCCCGGGGATCACGTGACCCATGAAGTCGGTGACCACCAGCGATGTTGCGAAAAAGAGGAAACTGGCTTTGGGACGCTGACGCTGGAGCCAGTAGGCGTGCGCCAGGATGAAGAGGGCCACGATGTTGGAGATGATGCCGAGGGTCATGGGCAGCACCACCACCGCCACGTCCTCGGCGCTCAGGTTACCCCGCGGCCACATTTTCGGGGCCGCTTGCCCGCCGATGCCATCCGGCCACGGCTGTGATGAGTTGGTGCGACCCGAAGCTAGCATGGCTGAACGCTGCTGCCGGATCGCTCCATTCTTCTAGAGGCTGAAGGACAAACGAGGGATGAGGGTGAGTGCTTAAGCAAGATATCCATCCATCCATTATCTGCACCGCTTATCCTCAGTAGGGTCGCGGGGGTGCTGGAGCCCATCCCAGCTATCTACGGGCAGTGGGAAGGGGACACCCTGAACCGGTTGCCAGACAGGGCACACAGGGACAGACAATTTGCTCGCTCATTCACACCTAGGGACAATTTGGACCAGCTAATTAACCTGACATTCATGTTTTTGTCACGCTGGGTACACGCATCACAGAACATCTAGCCTCCATTATCATCCTCCTCATAGCGTAACCTGGAATATAATTAAGCCCATTTTGGCAGAAAAGTCCTTTTCTTGCTAGGAGTATTCTTTTGTTTATCTTTCGTTGAATCGTTCGCTTCAAAACACGTGTGTTTTCCTTGCCTTCGCGGTCTTCTGAAGAACGTTTTTTCGTGCCGGAATTACTGCCCATTGTTACCACTTTCTGTATTTTGTTTCGACTTATTACCGACACTGAAGAAATGACCATTTTTTTTGTTGATTTGCACCTAAAAGCAACTGTTTTTACGGAGGCATACTTCTCTTTCACTCGACAACCACCAAAACAATGACGTCATCTCGAAGCGACGTCATCTCGTTTGCCGAGATCGGCGCGAGACCAAAACAACAATGGCGGATCTGCCTGATGAAAAGTTTGGAGTGCGGTAAATCTTTGTTAAAAAAAAAAAGTAATCGGGTAATAATGACAATTTGGTGTCCAAAAAGTTGCGCCCCGTTGATTTGACACAATGCGTCCCCAGCAAAAATGATGCGTCTAGGACGCAGGGACGCGGGCAAACCAGAACACTGGGGGAGAACATGCAAACTCCACACGGGAGGTTGGATCTCATGACCTCAGAACTGTGCCGCGCACGCGCTAACCACTGCGCTAAGCAAGACATTTTGGGAATATTTTGCAATAGAATATGCATTTGGAATAAGAATGAAGCTGACTTATCTTGGCAGTTTCATTCGTCCTGAATAGTTTTGGGACTAAAGTCTCAGATGTAAGATTCGGGCCTGGAATTCCACCCCGACCCTGGCAAACGGGTTTTAAAGCCGATCGATTATCCTGATTAGCAGGAAAAGCCCAAAGCAAACCTGAATTTTCACATTTTATCTTTGAGGACTCGGGAGGAAGAGAGGTGATTGTTGTAAGTCTGCCATTCTTAATTTAGTGGCCCAGTTTTTTTAGAATTAGAATGTCTTTCTTGTAATTGATAACAACGTCGTCAACATTGTTTATAACAAGATTAGGCGTGGCACTCCAGGATAACGTTGGAATAATGTACATAAATTATTCAACTTTACTATAATCTATGTGTGTAATATGTTTGCTTGAAGTATTGTGCTTACAAAATAAGATGTTCTCACAAGCAAAAGTTCTCCACTGCACCCTAGAGAGAACTCACGGAATGAATCGGTTACAGATTTGACCCGCAGGCCAAGGTTCTTTCCTGAAGTCACATTGCAAATAACAAATTGTTGTGCAAGAACTGGTTTCAACTGGAACATTTAACCTTCGAACTGCACCCCTTCCTTTCTAAATAAAAGGGCAAGTGTTCACCAAAATGTGAACGGCACTCATTAGGCCGCATTCCGTTATCTCTGATCGCATACTGCTAGGAGCAACTACTGGTGGAACAGATTTTTGTCAGGCCTGGCAGCCTTTAATGCCGTTCTCTTCACTAAAAAGTGAACAGCACCCATCCAGCCACAATCCCTTAACCCCAGCAGATCACACTTCTGTTGGGCCTGGCAGCTCTTTTTTACCATTCTCTCCACCAAAAAGTGAACTGCACTTTTGCAGCTGCAATCCACTATCCCTTGTAACAAATTGCTTGCAAACAGGGACCGGATGAGTGCACTTCTTTCAGGAATGTCAACTTTTTATCCCCCCCCTTTATTTTCTCCTAAAATGAACTGCACTTGTGCAAGGGCAATCCATTATCCCCATCCCATATCACCACGAGCGTAGACCAGAAGGCAATTTTGTTCAGGAGGTGTACTTTTTAATCCCCCCCCTTTATTTTCTCCTAAAATGAACTGCACTTGTGCAAGGGCAATCCATTATCCCCATCCCATATCACCACGAGCGTGGACCAGTAGGCAATTTTGTTCAGGAGGTGTGCTTTTCTCGGCCACCTAAATCAAATGCACGGCTGTGGCCATGATCCATTATCCCCTGTTGGCTGTTTCTAAGAGCAGGGGACAGCAGTGCGTGTGCAAATAAAAAAAATGGATTCCACTGTGTAAAAAAACTATTTTCTCAACCTATGATTTTTTTTATCAAAATAACTTTGGTATGATATATTTTTGCTTAGTATTTAAACCAATGTTGTTGTTTTTTTTTATTGAATGAAAGTTTTTTAACGGTGTGGATTATGATTTGTATTTATTATTTACTATCTATACGCACACATATATTATACATAAGTAGTACTGTATTCTGTTTTATTATTTCTAATTGAGGCACCATGAGTTCAGAGTGTCTTTTGACGCCAATTGCCTCGGACTCTGATTGGCTCCCTGTCGCTATTTAAACCCACTCCTGTCTGTCGCCTTTTGTCAGTCCGTCTGTGAACCTGAGTCAACACTAGGCAAGCCTTTTCCGACCCTGCCTCTTGCTCTTGTCTGTTCTTTTGATCCTGACCACGTCTGCTCTCCCGTCCTGGCTTACGACTTGTTTCCGACCCCGGACCACGTTTTTGCTCTCCTGTCCCGGCTAATGACCCGTTTTTCCGTACCCGACACCGCCATCGCTCGTGTTCAGAGTGATCTGTTTCCCGCGCCCAGCGATCACCGGGTCGTGGGCGCAACCCTTTCTCTTTCTTCTAATAAAACTTGTGAGAAACTGAAAGGTGGGCTTAGGGTACTTCCCCAAAAAGTGTGTATTTCTAAACTAGATGGTATCACGTTTCTGTTTCAAATATTGGTTTCTTTCTTTCTCTTTATTTCTTCTGCCTAAATAAATGCAGTTTGGTGGGGGAAGGGCCCCCCAGAGTTAGGAGCGTGACCAAGGAGACGAACGTAAGTTCCTCCTCTTCTGGCCCCTCCCCCTCTCCAACTGCCAGTTGTAAAAAACTCGAATGGTTGGTGTATCTTTTCTAGTATCAGCAACTTGTATACAGCTCTCCTACAGGGTTGGGTAGGGTTCCTTTAACTGGATTACTTTCTATTACTTTTGGATTACTCCAATACCAAATATGCTAATAAAAGACAAAAGATACTAAATATGAATAAAATGATGACTCACAACATGTGGTAAGCTTTCTCTCCTGGCTTTGATCTCTTTGATCTCCGGCAAAACTAACATCAAATGCAGGGTTGGGTAGGGTTACTTTAACTGGATTACTTTCAATGACTTTTGGATGACTCCAATACCAAATATGCTAATAAAAGACACAAACGAATTATGAATAAAATGATGACTCACAACATGTGGTAAGCTTTCTCTCCTGGCTTTGATCTCTTTGATCTCTGGCAAAACTAACATAAAATGCAGGGTTGGGTAGGGTTACTTTACCTGGATTACTTTCAATTACTTTTGGATGACTCCAATACCAAATATGCTAATAAAAGACAAAAGATACTAAATATGAATAAAATGATGACTCACAACACATGGTAAGCTTTCTCTCCTGGTTTTGATCTCTTTGATCTCCGGCAAAACTAACATCAAATGCAGGGTTGGGTAGGGTTACTTTAACTTCATTACTTTCAATTACTTTTGGATTACTCCAATACCAAATATGCTAATAAAAGACAAAAGAAACGAAATATGAATCAAATGATGACTCACAACACGTGGTAAGCTTTCTCTCCTGGCTTTGATCTCTTTGATCTCCAGCAAAACGAACATAAAACGTAGGGTTGGGTAGGGTTACTTTACCTGGATTACTTTCATTTGCTTTTGGATGACTCCAATACCAAATATGCTAATAAAAGACAAAAGAAACGAAATAAGAATAAAATGATGACTCACAACACGAGGTAAGCTTTCTCTCCTGGCTTTGATCTCTTTGATCTCTGGCAAAACTAACATCAAATGCAGGGTTGGGTAGGGTTACTTTAACTGGATTACTTTCAATTACTTTTGGATGACTCCAAATACCAAATATGCTAATAAAAGACAAAAGAAACGAAATAAGAATAAAATGATGACTCACAACACGAGGTAAGCTTTCTCTCCTGGCTTTGATCTCTTTGATCTCCAGCAAAACGAACATAAAACTTAGGGTTGGGTAGGGTTACATTACCTGGATTACTTTCAATGACTTTTGGATGACTCCAATATCAAATATGCTAATAAAAGACAAAAGAAACTAAATAGGAATCAAATGATGACTCACTATTTAAACCCACTCTTGTCTGTCGCCTTTTGTCAGTCCGTCTGCGAACCTCAGTTAACACTAGGCAAGCTTTTTTCGACCCTGCCTCCCACCTGTTTTTTGCTCCTGTTTTTTGCTCCTGTTTTTTGCGGGTGTGGGGGGGGGGTCTATTTGCGACTGTTTGCATATTATGGAGGGTCCTGGCCCTCATGAACTACGATGAATGAGAGAGAACAGTATTTTTCAAGGGCGTAACAGTCATAAGAATAAGAATGAAGCAGATTGATCTCGGCAGCTTCTTCAGACTTTGAGGGAGGACGCTCCGTTTCCATTGTCGTCCAACTATTTGAAGTCGCGGTTTCAGTGCCGGCTGATGAATTGGCAGTGGCCAGGAACTGTCAAGGCCTCACCACAAGTGCATTCTGGGAGTGATTACAAGCTTGTTGTAATTTAACCAGTATCACAAAAAGAAGCCACCGAAAAAGATTCCAAGAGTTACTTGATACTAAGCTATGATATTCAAGTCATGATTATTTGTGTCACGTGGGAGAACGGACCAAAATAAAAGTCGTCCAAAACTCCGGGACAAGACAGAACAAACAGGCTTTAACAAAAAACGTGAAAACGCAGGTTTCCTCCGAATCAAACAAAACAGGACAGAGCAAAACAGAACAGGAAATGCAGACAGAAAATGCAATGAGCCAGCACCAGCAAAACCCACAACCCACCCTTAAGTAGCAAACACGCAAATGAGCTGATCTACTGCAGCCGTGCCCAGGGGGCGGGGCCAGCCGGTCACCACGGCGACCATGCTGGACACGACAATTTGTGTAGATCTTCACCACAAGAAGTCTGAAAGGGCTGCACAGAATAAGGACTACCATTACTCTCAGCACTCAAACAGTAAACACGATTGGCTCCAAGACAAAAACTGACTCTTTTTCTTTCTGTCGTTTCATTTCTATTATTTTTTTTTTTATCTTTCTCTTTTTTCACTTTCTTTTTCTCTCTATATTCATTTCCCCCTTCTTCCCCATTCATATCTCTATTCTGCTCTCTTTTTCTCTCACTGTTGCTCTGTCTCCCTTGTTCTCCCTATCTGTTTCTCTCTTTCCCTCCTTCCTTCTCTCTCTTTTTCTCTTTTTTTCTCTCACTCTCTAACTCTTTCTTTTTCTCTGTCTTGCTCTCTTTCTATTTTCTCTCTCTAATTTACACTTTAATTCTCTTTTTTTTTCCTCTTTTTTCACATTCTTTTTCTCTCTATATTCATTTCCCCCTTCTTCATTCCTATCTTTATTCTGCTCTCTTTTTCTCTCACTGTTGCTCTGTCCCCCCTGTTCTCCCAATCTTTCTCTTTCCCTTCCTCTTTTTCTCCTTTCTCTATTTCTCTCTCACTCTCTAACTCTTTCTTTTTCTCTGTCTGGCTCTCTTTCTATTTTCTCTCTCTAATTTACACTTTAATTCTCTCTCTTTCTATTTTTCTTTCTTTTTCAACCTCTATCTTTTCTTTTTTCGACCTCTCTCTCTCTCTCTCTCTCTTACCTCATTTTGTCTCTTTTTCTCCTGCTGACTGATTTTCTTTCTGTCGTTTTATTTCTCTTTTTTTCTCTTTTTTCACTTTCTTTTTCTCTCTATATTCATTTCCCCCTTCTTCTCCATACCTATCTCTATTCTGCTCTCTTTTTCTCTCACTGTTGCTCTGTCTCTGCTCTTTCTTTTTCTCTTTTCTCTATTTCTCTCTCACTCTCTTTCTTTTTCTGTCTTGCTCTCTTTCTATTTTCTCTCTCTAATTTACACTTTAATTCTCACTCTTTCTATTTTTCTCTTTCTTTCCCGTTTCGACCTCTCTCACCTCACTTTGTCTCTTTTTCTCCTGCAGACTTTGTCTTTCTGTCGTTTCATTTCTCTTATTATTTTTATCTTTCTCTTTTTTCACTTCATATTCATTTCCCCCTTCTCCATTCCTATCTCTATTCTGCTCTCTTTTTCTCTCACTGTCACTCTGTCTCCCTTGTTCTCCCTATCTGTTTCTCTCTTTCCCTCTTTTTCTCTTTTTCTCTTTTTTTCTCTCACTCTCTAACTCTTTCTTTTTCTCTGTCTTGCTCTCTTTCTATCTTCTCTTCTATCTCTTTCTATTTTTTTCTTTCTTTCTCACCCTCTTTCTTTCCCTTTTTGACCCCTCTCTCTCACCTCACTTTGTCTCTTTTTCTCCTGCTGACTCTTTTTCTTTCTGTTGTTTCATTTCTCTTATTTTTTTATCTTTCTCTTTTCCCACTTTCTTTTCCTCTCTATATTCATTTCCCCCTTCTTCTCCATTCCTATCTCTATTCTGCTCTCTTTTTTACTCACTGTTGCTCTGTCTCCCTTGTTCTCCCTATCTGTTTCTCTCTTTCCCTCTCTCTTTTTCTCCTTTCTCTATTTTTCTCTCACTCTCTAACTCTTTCTTTTTCTCTGTCTGGCTCTCTTTCTATTTTCTCTCTCTAATTTACACTTTAATTCTCTCTCTTTCTATTTTTCTCTTTCATTCTCACCCTCGTTCTTTCCCTTTTTCGACCTCTCTCTCTCTCTCTCTCTCTCACCTCACTTTGTCTCTTTTTCTCCTGCTGACTCTTTCTGTCGTTTCATTTCTCTTTTTTTTCCTCTTTTTTCACTTTCTTTTTCTCTCTATATTCATTTCCCCCTTCTTCTCCATTCCTATCTCTATTCTGCTCTCTTTTTCTCTCACTGTCACTCTGTCTCCCTTGTTCTCCCTATCTGTTTCTCTTTCCTCCCCTCTCTTTTTCTCTTTTTTTCTCCCCCTCTCTTTCTCTTAAATCTACTAGTCCGGCCCCCGTGAGATTTTTTTTATAGCATTTGTGGAGTTTGACTCCCCTGAAATAGACAGAGCGGATGGATCTCACCTCTTTCCGTCGTTTCTCGCGGCAGTGGGGATAACGGAAAAGCGATCCAGCACGATCCTCCCAGAGAATCCTGAAAATGGGCTCCACGTAGACCGAAACAGGCAAGTGTGAGAAGATGGGAGGAGGAGGAGGTCTCCGCTTTCTAGTCCGGGGTGGGCGTCTCTGCGCTCGGTATCGGAGACCATCTCTCGAGCTGATTGGAACCACAGGATTCTGAGTCACTCTCCCGGTGTCCCACTTTGGCGTGACGTCACCGGTTTGTCCTTCTCCGAAGGACATTTTATCTCTTTTGATCCTCGTGTGGGACTCTAAAATTGTAATCTATACCAGTGACCACACACAGGAGAGAAGAGTCCAATTTCAGGAACAGGGAACCGCAAATTCTGAGTCCAGAGTAACAGATTTTGAGCAAAACTTTTGGATAGGGCAGTGTTCCGGTTTGACCGCGTCCCTGCGTCCCAGACGCATGATTTTTGCTGTCTCAAATCAACGTGCGTCCCCGGGACGCAACTTTTTGGACACAAAATTGTCATTATCATTTTTTAACAAATATTTACCGCACTCCAAACTTTTCGTCCGGCAGATCCGCCATTGTTGTTTTGGTCTCGCGCTTCGAGTTTTCGTCCGCACGCCGATCTCCAGTTGTGTCGTGAAAAGTCCGTCTCTTTTTAGAGAAGCGGCTTTTTCGGCTCAACTCGTTCAAAAGAGCCGGCTCTCTAACGGCTCACTTGCTTTGATGCATTATATTATGAATTATGTTGTATAAAGAAGTTAAGAAAAAAAAGGAAGTATAAAAGGAGAAAATTAAAAAAAAGACAGGTTTGTGGTGATCCCTTTAATCGGTATATTACCAACAATTATTCTGAAAAAGCAATAATTCTAATTGGAAAAATGGATTGGTGTCTCAGGAACCGTCCTCTTATGGTTCAAATCCTATCTCTTAGATAGGACGCACTGTGTTAAATATAGTGAAATGACATCAGAGCCCTTTAGTGTTACCTGTGGTGTTCCGCAGGGTTCAGTGCTTGGCCCCCTTCTTTTTAGCATTGACATGCTTCCATGAGGTGATATTATTCGCTCGTATAATATCTGTTTCCATTGCTACGCAGATGACACTCCTGATGAAGGAATCAGCCACACTAAACTATGGAAATTTGGAGGCCTGCCTCTTTGAGATCAAAAATGGATATCACTCAACTTCTTCTTGCGACTTAACTCTGAAAAGACCGAAATGCTAGTTATTGGTCCATCTTAATGCCGTGACTTGTTCTCAAAAACTGTTCTGAACATAGAGAAATGTAATATCACCTAAAGTGACTCCGTTAAAAAGTTAGGTGTCCTATTTGACCCCGATCTGTCCTTTCAAACACACGTTAAGAATATGACTAGAACAGATTTCTTTCATCTTAAGCAACATTGCTAAAATTCATCCCATGCTGTCCCATTCCGATGCGGGGATTATAATTCATGCGTTTGTTACCTCCCGTTTCAATGACTGTAATGCCCTACTCTCCGGTCTCCCGGAGTCCAAAATCAAGAGCCTTCAGCCGGTACAAAATGCTGCAGCGAGGTTTTTAACTCAGACAATAAAGTTTGATCACATGACCCCGATTTTGCTAACCTGCATTGGCTCCCAGTTAGCCTTAGATGTGATTTCAAGGTTCTCTAAGTATTATACAAAATCACGCATGGACTTGCTCCCTCATATCTCTCAGATTTAATTTCGCCCTATGTTCCGGTCCGGAGCCTTCGCTCTGAAAATGCTGGTCTAGTAGTGATCCCAAGAGCCAAGAAGAAATCCACAGAGCATTTTCCTTTTGGGCCCCGGTGCTGTGGAATGCTCTTCCCCCTGAGATTGGATCTGCAACCTCAGTGGAACTGTTTAAATCTAGGCTTAAAACACACTTTTATTCTATAGCATATAAATAACCTATATTTTATGTTGATAATATGTGTATTATTTGTTATTGCAACATCCATTTTGGCCTGGTCATCCTGGAAGAGCCTCATGTGCAATCCCTTCTCAAGGTTTCTTCCTTTTCCTCATGTTGAGGTTTTTTGAGTTTTTCCTTGCCCTCATGTAGATTTTAGATCAGGGGATGGTGTCATAATAGTCTGTGGTTTGCAAAAATCTGTGTTCTGTGCAGCCCTTTGAGACTCCTTGTGATTAAGGGATTCAATAATATAGATGACTTTACATGTTTTTGAGTTTTCCCTTGCCCTCATGTAGGTTTTAGATCAGGGGATGGTGTCATTATAGTTTGTAGTTTGCAATAATCTGTGTTCTGTGCAGCCCTTTGAGACTCTTTGTGATTAAGGGCCAAACAAATAAACATGACTTGTTTTTCTAAATCTTACCTCAGTGAGGGGCTTCACCCTCATGGTCTGGAGGTCCAAGAGGAACCTCAGAGCCTTTTCTGATGTTGCTCTCAAGCTTACTCTTGCACATCAGACAGGCTGCTTCACTGTCTATTTTTAGAACTAGTCCTTAAACCGGTTTTCATTTCTTGCCTTTTGACCCAAGATGAGACTTTGTTCCTCATCTCATCTCATCTCATTAGCTGCATTGCTTATCCTCAGTAGGGTCGCGGGGGTGCTGGAGCCCATCCCAGCAATCATCGGGCAGTGGGCAGGGGACACCCTGAACTGGTTGCCAGCCAATCTCAGGGGACACAGGGACAGACAAGTCGCTCGCTCATTCACACCTAGGGACAATTTCATCTCATCTCATCTCATCTCATCAACTACACCGCTTATCCTCAGTAGGGTCGCGGGGGGCTGGAGCCCATCCCAGCAATCATCGGGCAGTGGGCAGGGGACACCCTGAACGGGTTGCCAGCCAATCGCAGGGCACACAGGGACAGACAAATCATTCGCTCATTCACACCTAGGGACAATTTGGACCGGCCAATTAACCTGAAATGCATGTTTTTCCAGAATGTGGGAGTGCCCGGAGGAAACCCACGCAAGCACGGGGAGAACATACAAACTCCGCACAGGAAGTCCGGTAGCTGGATTTGAACCCACTCAGGAGGTTCCCAAGACCTTAGAACTGTGCCGCACACGTGCTAACCACTGCGCCGCCGTGCTGCCCGACTTTGTTCCTGTTGTATTTTATTTGTATAATACTTTCTTAGTAGTGTCATTATTTTAGTCCCCTTAGGTCTTTCGTCAGCACGGCGGCGCAGTGGTTAGAGCGTGTGCGGCACAGATCTGAGGTCATGAGATCGAACCTTCCTGTGTGGAGTTTGCATGTTCTCTCCGTGCTTTCGTGGGTTTCTTCCCATATTCCAAAAACATGCATGTCAGGTGGATTGGCCTAACCCAATTGTCCCTAGGTGAGCAAGTGAGTTGTCTGTCCCTGTGTCCTCTGCGACTGGCTGGCAACCGGTTCAAGGTGTCCCCTGCCCACTGCCCGAAGATAGCAGGGATGGGCTCCAGCACCCCCGTGACCCTACTGGGGATAAGCAATGAATGAATAAAGTTGAGTTGAGAAGACAGGGCGATATTATTTTCTTTCCCAAGTTCAAGCACGATTGCACGAAGGTCCATAAATATTCACAACTGAAGGACGCCCAAATCAGATTTTGATTGGTCCAAGTCACGGTCAGTCTCTCTTAAACACAGCCTCCTGTCTTTTCCTTGGAAAAGAGAACAAAATGGCAGTTTTGACATGAGCTAAATGCTAATAGACACGAGTATTCAAATATAGAACATTCCAAAAACTTGGATGGTGGAGAGCGAATAACAACGTCGGACGAGATGGAAAATCTTGCTTTCTGGAGGAAAAAACAACTCCAGTTCGATCGGCGACAAAAGATTAGATTAAAAAACAAAAAAAAAACAAAGATTTCCTCCTGCAGGGAGCAATGTTCCCTGTCATTTTCCTTACGGGTCTGAGCGTTCACACAAAGTCGGTGAGCAACGCTTGAAACAACAGTGAGCAACGGCAATCCCAAGTGTGGCAACTAAGTCATTATCAAACAGGTCCAAAACTTGACATTTTGCTGAGTTTCCGGCAATGCAAAATGATTTTGCATGTACGATTGCCTACAAACGTCGTTTGTTCTTACAATTCTTTCACAAGATATCCATTTCTTTTTATTTCCTGATATATTTTGACGCATTATATTCACATTTTTGGAGGCTTATTTAGTCGGTTGTAAGATACAGAACTGTACTTAATCACATTTTTGAGTGGAAGTACAATGTTGGCAACAATGAAATGAAATGATCTGCATTTCTATAGCGCTTTACAACATGCTCCACATTTCCCAATAGCGGCCTTGCAGCCATGTAAGGCGCTAACTTGCTTATTGGGGGTATTAGGGGTTCAGTGTCTTACCCAAGGACACTTCGACATGTAACACGGACGAGCCGGGATTCGAACTGGGATCCCTTGATCTCAAGACGAGCGCTCTACCTCCTGAGCTACTGCCGCCCCTAACAAGATTCACTTGATATCATTGGAAATTATTTGAATGCAACACAAACTTTTTCTTCTTTTTTCCGTGTTTTTTTTCTACTTTTTTTTAAATTCCTTTAAAAAAAATCTCATTGTGTTTATTTTTTCCGAGCTGTTACTTTTTTCTATTTGTTCTCTATTTTCTTTTTTTCTGGCTATTTTCTAAATTTTTCTCTTCCTTTTGTTTTTTTCCCAGCTTTTCCCCTACTTTTTCATTTAGGTATTTTTTTGTACTTTTTTTTTTCAAGATGGCGGCGCGTCTAGACGCAGCGGCTTCACGTGTCTGTCCAGTAAATCTTTTTAACCTGTGAAGCCCTTTGAGACTCTTTGTGATTAAGGGCTATACAAATAAAAATGACTTGACTTGACTTTTTTGTTCTATTCCCCCCTTCCTTTAAGTCATTTTGTGCATCATTTTACATAATATTTGGTCATGTTGGGATGAAAGAAGCAAAAACAACCCGAAGAGCCGTTTAGGACCCGAAAGAGCCGGTTCCTTTTAGTGAGCCGAGCCGAAAAAGCCGGTTCTCGACAAACTCTACTAACTTTACTCAACTTCGTTCGACTTCGACTCGACTTCAAAATACTGCATTTAGGACACAACGTCAGGGACCCGCGAAATATTACCTTCATGCACTGTAACTTTGACTTAATTGGCTTCTTAATTAGTAATTTTGAGCCCTGATTTTTGTGCGCTGGCTAGATTTTCTTGTGCGCTGAGAATGTGCGAGCAGTGCGCAATTGCTTAGAGGGAACACTGGCAGGGATCTTCTATTAACTGTCTCTTAGCTTTCGTTTGTGGGAGTCCAAAAAGACAGTTACAGACTACCTGTATTGCTTAAGTTGCTTATTTGATTGAGTTGTGGATAGCCTGATTCGCAAAGTCTTATAACACAAAGCAAAGTTCATAGTATAGCTCATTTGTAATCAGATTACTCAATTTGAAGAAGCGGATGTGTCCACAATCTTACTACTACAGAAGCCCAAATGACGTTTTTTTTTGTCCCAATGGTGCTTTAAGCACTTAATCGTTACTTACCACACACAGCTAAGCTCTACATGTCCTATTGTTGAGGCAACCTTAACTTTTTTCCCCACTGTTTCCTTCTCTAGCCACTTCTGTGAGCTAGTTTGCTGTAGATTAGGGTCACTGCTCGGTTATTGTTAACTGCTCCTGCTCTGCACAGTTGGTTGTGCAAGGGATCGTCGCTGAGTTGCGTGATTCAGACATCATGTCATTTTCGACTTTTTTCACCTTTGTTTCCTTCTTTAGCCACACGTTAGCCACTTGGCTGCAGTCGAAGGCTCGGGGTTAGCTGCTATTGTTAGCTGTGTTTTAAGGTCCTGAGGCTTGACATTCTGGTTTGTTCTTTGAACATTTTACTGGCTTTTTAAATGCAAATGAGCTGATACGGGCAGTACGGCGGCGCAGTGGTTAGCGCGTGTGCGGCACTGTTCTGAGGTCATGAGATCAAACCTCCTGTGTGGAGTTTGCATATTCTCCCTGTGTTTCGTGTGGGTTTCCTCTGGGCAATCCTCCCACGTTCCAAAAACATGCACGTCAGGTTTATTGGCCGGTCCAAATTGTCCCTTGGTGGGAATGAGTGAGTGAGTCGTCTGTCCCTGTGTGCCCTGCGATTGACTGGAAACCAGTTGAGGGTGTCCCCTACCCACTGCCCAGAGATAGCTAGGATCGGCTCCAGCACCCCGCGACCCTACTGAGGATAAGCAAGCGCTGCAAATAATGGATGGATGGATGATCTGATATTAAAAATGATAGATTGCTTATTTTGTGCAGCCCATTCTCAAGGTTTCTTCATTTCTCTCATATGTTAAGGCTTTCCTTGCCTTCCTGTAGGTTTTAGATCAGGGGATGGTGTCATAATAGTCTATAGTCTGTCATAGTCTGTTGTCTGTGTAGCCCATTGAGACTGTCCCTTCTCAAGTTTTCGTCATTTTCCTCATGTTGAGGTTTTTGAGTTTTTCCTTGCCCTCGTGTAGGTTTTGGATCAGGGGATGGTGTCCTAATAGTCTATAGTGTGCAATAATCTGTGGTCTGTGCAGCCCTTTGAGACTGTCCCTTCTCAAGGTTTCTTCATTTCCCTCATGGTGAGGTTTTTGAGTTTTTCCTTACCCTCATGTAGGTTTTAGATCAGGGGATGGTGTCATAATAGTCTGTTGTCTGTGCAGGCCTTTGAGACTGTCCCTTCTCAAGGTTTCTTCATTTTCCTCATGTTGAGGTGTTTGAGTTTTTCCTTGCCCTCATGTTGGTTCCAGATCAGGGGATGGTGTAATAATAGTCTATAGTGTGCAATAATCTGTGGTCTGTGCAGGCCTTTGAGACTGTCCCTTCTCAAGGTTTCTTCATTTCCCTCATGGTGAGGTTTTTGAGTTTTTCCTTACCCTCGTGTAGGTTTTAGATCAGGGGATGGTGTCCCAATAGTCTGTAGTGTGCAATAATCTGGTCTGTGCAGCCCACTGAGACCGTCCCTTCTCAAGGTTTCTTCATTTTCCTCATGTTGAGGTTTTTGAGTTTTTCCTTGCCTTCATGTAGGTTTTAGATCAGGGGATGGTGTCCTAATAGTCTATAGTGTGCAATAATCTGTGGTCTGTGCAGGCCTTTGAGACTGTCCCTTCTCAATGTTTCTTCATTTCCCTCATGGTGAGGTTTTTGAGTTTTTCCTTACCCTCATGTAGGTTTTAGATCAGGGGATGGTGTCATAATAGTCTGTTGTCTGTGCAGGTCTTTGAGACTCCTTTTGATTAAGAGCGTCCCAAATAAACCTGATTTGACCTGACTTTCCTCACACTAGCCACTCAAGTTAAAAGGGATATGGAATGTCTCCCTGGACTATCTCAAAATATAATACCATCTCCTGTCAGCTTGAAAGTCTTATTGATTCAGTACTTCCGTTCCGCGCTGCAGGTTTTCGAGGTGCTCAAATATTTCGCCAAGCGCATTTTTCATCGGACGCGATTTAAAACAATGTAACAAATTCTTCGAATCTATTTTCTCCTTACTGTGTTGACAATAACAACAACTGCTATTTAAGGTCAACAGAAGCATCGTGCCAGAAAACATCCGTAAATTATTCATTCGGAAAGAGGGGAATTATAATTTAAGGGGCTGTCGTGAATTCATAATCCCAAAGGTGAGAACCACCAGGAAAAGTATGTGCGTGTCCGTGTGCGGAGTCAAAGAAGATGAAGGGGTAGGGAACAGTGGAACCTTGGTTCTTGACCATAATCCGTTCGAAAACCGATTTGTTCGATCACCGAAATCGTTTTTCCCATTCAAAGTCATGTAAAATCGTTTTAATCCGTTCCAACACCCTGAATGTTTATCTTGAATATCTAACGTAAAGCTAACCCAGGCTCATCATACGTTCGCGTTATTGTAATCTTCCGTACGAAAGATTACGCTAACACGAACGTGTAAAAATTTAAAAAAAGGATTATGAATAGGATTTCTTACCTTTGTGGTGGTCAGCAGAAGGCGCAGGTGGACGGTGGGGGGAGAAAAATCATCAAAAGTTTTTCAACCTCTTCCAAAACTTGCGGCAGTGGCTTGCTTATAGCCGCATCACTCGATTTCACAGCCTCCTTATTCTTTACTATCGTACCGATCGTAGATTTAGCCGTGCTGTATTCACTAGCAAGATCGGAAATTCGTACACCTCTTTCATATTTAGCTATTATGTCTTTCTTAAAGGCAATAGTTGGACGAACAACTTGTCTTTTTTCACCTGTCCCGCTTGCACCGACCTTCTTCGGAGGCATAGTTAGGGGCTAAAACACCCGTACGCCGCTCAGCATCGCACCCTAGCGTACCGGCGTTCGAACCCCGATTTTTTTGACTGAACAGCGAAGCAAGAATTTCTATAAATTTTTGGTCGGACTCCGATTTGTCGGAACTGAGAGGCGTTCGAAAACCCAGGTTCCGCTGTATAAGCATTTGCTTTTGACTACCCCTTTTCGAACATATTATGTAACGTTATTTTGTTTTTGAGAGAGTGAGCAAGAGGGTGAGAAAAAGAGAGAGAATGAGAGAGACAGAGGAAAAAAGAGTGAAAACCAGAAAGAAAAAAGATATAGAAAAAGACAGAGAACGAGAGAGGGAGGGGGGGATAAAAGAAAGCAAGAGTGAGCAAGAGAGTACGAATGAGTGAGAGAACAAGAAAGAGACAGAGAAAAAAAAGAGAAAACGAGAGAAGGAGACAGAGGAAAAAAGAGTGAAAATGAGAGATAAAGAAAAAGACAGAGAGAGAGAACGAAAGATAGTGATATAGAGAAAGAAAGAGGAAAAGAGAGCGCGAAAAAGACAGAGACAGAGAAAAATGAAAATGAAGAATAATCTGCATTTCTATAGCGCTTTTCAAGTCAATGACTTCCCAAAGCGCTTTACAATGTGCTTCACATTGGGCCTTGCGGCCATGTAAGGCGCTAACCTGCTTATCGGGGGTATTAGGGGTTCAGTGTCTTACCCAAGGACACTTCGACATGTAACACGGACGAGCCGGGATTCGAACTGGGATCCCTTGATCCCAAGACGAGCGCTCTACCTCCTGAGCTACTGCCGCCCCTGAGTTATTGTTTTTGTTCTGTTTTTTATTTTAATTTTCGAATAAAGTTTTCATTCATTCAAGGTGAGGAACTCCCACTCCGACCTGTTCTTTGGGTTTTTTTGCCGACGTGTGCAGTAACGGAAGCGTTCCCTGCTTGCCAATGATTCACGAGAGCTGCTGTCGGCATCGACGAGCCGAGTAAGCGGATTTCCATACGTCCGAGGCTGATTTAAGACCCGGCGTCTGCCAAAGAAGTCAGTTATAAATTGCAGATTGTGGCGAGAAGCGAGGCGGCCGCTTCAACGCTATCCTATAAAACCCGTGCCAGCCCGGAGTGCGGTACTCAAATGCGAAGTTGTTCGGTTTAAAGTAAAAAGTTCATTTTGTGATGGAAAAAAACGATATCACAAATGTATCAGTTATCTGACTCCATTCACCAAACACAAACTTCATTCTCCTAACAATGCATGCTCATTTCTTAATGGGAAAATGAACAAAGGTAGCCAGCATTTTCACACGGGGACAGATTTATTTTCTTAAAGTATTTCGCTAAGCTCGGTGGCCTTGGGGGTATGGCGCCCGCCCCGAGACGGGGAGGTTGTGGTTCAAGCCTCGGCTGAGTCATACCTAAAACTTAAACATTGGTACCCGTTCAGCATTAGGGTTTGGAATTGGGGGGTTTGGTCACCTAATGACTCCCAACACCTCAGTTGGGTTGAGCGAGGGGGCTGGGAATCCCCTCCTCTGAATCAATCTCCCAAAAAGAGTCAGAAATGACTCTAGCCACCTCCCACTAGGGCACGGATGTCAAACAGGCGGCCCGCGGGCCAAATCAGGCCCGCTAAAGGATTGAATCCGCGAGACAACGCTTAGAGAAGCACAAGAGAAAAACGAGCCACAGGTTGAAATATATCCACATGATGTTGCCAAAGCCTGTCAAAAACGCTGTACTTGGATTTCTCTCTCACTCTCTCTCTTCCTTCCTTTTTCTCTCACTCTCTATCTCTCTTTCACTCTCACTGTCTCTCTTTTTCTCTTTCTTTGCTCCTCTTCCTCTCTGTGTCTTTTTACCTTCTTTTGCTCTCTTCCTTTTTCATTTTTCTCTCTTTTCTCTCTCTCCATCTCACTTGCTTTCTCCTTCTCTCTTTCTCTTTTTCTCCTTCTCTCTTTGTATTTCTCTTTGGATTTCATACTTTCTCTCTTTTAACCCCTTCTCTATTTCTCATTTCATCTCTTTTGTTTCTCTCTCTTTTCTCTCTCTCTCTTTCTCCCTTTCTCTTTTTCTTTGTCCTACCCTCTCTACTTCTCTCTCCCTCCCTATTTTTCTCTTATTTCTTTCTCCCCTTTTTTTATCTCTAATCTACTTCTCCGGCCCCCGAGAGAATGTTTGTTCTATCGTGTGGCCCCCGGGTTAAAATGAGTTTGACACCCCTGCACTCTGGGGATATGGCTGTGGTATATATAATATATATATAATTTAGCTAAGTGAATTCCATCGAATTTAGCCGAATTATTGTCGAATTAGTTTAATTAGTCTTCTCTCGTCTCTCCTTCCGTCTTTTCACACGTCGGGGTGTCGACCACCCCCCATAGGCGGGCCAGGAACCAGCTTCACCACCTCCTCGCCGAGAGGTGCCGCCACGTTTAAAAAAACTCACAACAAGAAAGCTTATGAGCCAAACATCATTCTTGTCTAGACTACAATGACCTCGCCCCACAGCTCAGCCAGTGAATATCTTTTGTATTTAAATGGAATTTGTATTTGATTGTAAAAAAATCCCTTATAGTCAAATAAATAAAATATAAAATCTTTCATTTTCAATATGTCAGAGAATGATTGAAGAGAATGAATGAATGAATGAATGAATAAATAAATGCAAACTTTTTTTCGAACATTAAAATAAAAACAGAACAAGAACAATAACTCAACAAAATAATGTTCCATAATTTGTTGGAAAAGGGGTAGTAAGAAGCAAATGCTCCTATTCACTACCCCTTTATCTTCCGTATTAAATACACCAATGATAATAACAACAATAGTAATAATATTGATAATAACAGTTATGATATAACAATAGCAACAATAACACAAAGTTAACCATAGTGTCATGTCCTGCACGGTTGTCATGGCGCCCAGCTGGCTCCGCCCCTTGACACCGGCTGAGACGCATTGGACTGATTGCTTTTGGAGTACTTAAACGCTCCTTTTGGGACTGCCCGTTGCCAGGTCATTGCTTAACCTTGAGGAAAACCTGTTCATGCCTGTTCTGAGTAACGCCTAGTTTGTCATTTTGATTACCTTTGAACCTGTTTTGTTTTTGGTCCGTTTGTGTGTTGGACAACTTTTATTTCTCAATTCAAGTGAAAGATCTTCCTGCTTCCTAGGGACGCAACTTTTTTGACACAAAATTGTCATAATTACCCGATTACATTTTTTCGAAACAAAGATTTACCGCACTCCAAACTCTTCGTCAGGCAGATCCGCCATTGTTGTTTTGGTCTCGCGGTTCGAGTTTTCGTCCGCACGCCGATCTCGAGTTGTGTGGTGAAAAGTCCATCTCTTTTTAGAGAACCGGCTTTTTCGGCTCAACTCGTTCAAAAGAGCCGGCTCTCCAACGGCTCACTTGCTTTGATGTATTATATTACGAATGATTATGTTGTATAAAGAAGGAAAAAAGGAAGTAGAAAAGGAGAAAATGAAAAAAAGACAGGTTTGTGGTTATCCCTTTAATCGGTATATTACCAACGATAATTTGATGCAGAAAATGAATTCATAATTTGATGATTAAAACTCAATTATATATGTAACCGCAATGTACTTGTCCCACCATTCACGCTGGACTGGATGATGAGGTTTTTATTAGTTTCTGCAAATGAATGAGTCACAACATTAGCTTTTCTGCTGGCTTTGATCTCTTTGATCTCAGTAGCAGTTCCCTCTGAAAACTGCCCAACAAAGCATATCAAAGAGCTTTCTTTTCAATTTCCATAAAATACATTTTAGAATATCACAATACATTTCTACATCCATTTTAACAAGATACTTTTAACAAGAGATCGTAGATTGGATTTTTAACGTTTACAATGAATTCAACATATTTTTCTTTAGTCTGAATTTTAACCAACATCATCCTTTTTAATGTATACGAGAAAATAGAAATAAAAACAATAATGAGTATAAAAACGGGTACAATTTACCTGCAAATGAATGAGTCACAACATGAGCTTTTCTGCTGGCTTTGATCTCTTTGATCTCTACAAGGGGAATTCATATTTTAGCACAACAGAAACAAAACGAAAATAAATCCAAACAGCTTGACAACATCAATCACATATAGATTTTTATGATATATTTGTCACCGATTTACGATTTCAACCTGGATAAGACAAAATTTTGGGGAGCCATAGATCTCTGTTGGGACCCATAGATTTTTGAGCATGCGAGTCCCCGGGACCCATCACTTTTCACAGCTAAAATCAACCTGCGTGGGTTCAAATCCAGCTCCAGACTTCCTGTGCGGAGTTTGTATGTTCTCCCCGTGCTTGCGTGGGTTTCCTCCTGGCACTCCGGTTTCCTCCCGCATTCCAAAAACATGCATTTCAGATGAATTGGCCGGTCCAAATTGTCCCAAGGAGGGAATGAGCGAGTGAGTTGTCTGTCCCTGTGTGCCCTGCGATTGGCTAGCAACCAGTTCAGGGTGTCCCCTGCCCACTGCCCGATGATTGCTGGGATGGGCTCCGGCACCCCCGCGACCCTACTGAGGATAAGCGGTGTAGCTGATGAGATTATTGAAATGCTTTTAGATACTTTGTGGAACTCGGGCTCCAGTTGTCATGGTAACAAACCTGAGCATGTCATTTATCCAATGGCACCAGATGAGGGCGGGCTCACTTTCTTGTCAATCAATAATTCAAAGTTCATCATAATTCTTAATAGCTTGAGGGGAAGCCATTCCTGAATTCCAGGCTGGAGGTCGGAGAAGACCCCAGCGCCAGTTATTGATCACATGACGTCATTGCTCCCTGTTAGGGTTTCCTGGCTTTCGTCGACCCCATTTTGGGGGTGATAAGGATACAGTAAGCAACTTTAGATCACAGGTGTCAAACAGGCGGCCCGCGGGCCAGATCAGGCCCGCTAAGGAATTGAATCCGGCTCGCGAGACAACACTCAGAGAAGCGCAAGAGAAAAACAAGCTGCAGGTTGAAATGTGTCAACTTGATGTTGCCAAAGCCGGGTGCCTCGAACAAAGACACTGTACTTGTATTTCTCTCTCTCTCTCTCTCTCTCTCTCTTTCTTTTCCACCCCTTTTCTCCCTCTCTGTCTTTTTTTCTCTTCCTTTGTTGCTCTTTGTCTCTTTTTAACTTCTTTTGCTCTAACTTTATTTTTTTCCTTTTCTCTTTCTCTCTTCCTACCCTTCGCACTTTCGTTTCTCTTTTCTCTCCTTCTGTCTTTCTGTTTCTCTTTGGATTTCTTTCTTCCTCTCCCTTTCTTTCCCCCTCTTTCACGACTTCTCTTTTTTATCTCTTTTGTTTCTCCTTCCCTCTCTTTTTCTTTCTTTGTCCTGCCCTCTCTCTTTCCTTTTCCCTCCCTCTTTTTCTTATTTATTTTTCTCTCTTTTTCTTTCTCTTTAATCTACTAGTCCGCCCCCGACAGAATGTTTGTTCTATCGTGTGGCCCCCGACTTAAAATGAGTTTGACACCCCTGCTCTAGATAGATAGATGCTTTATTCATCCCCGTAGGGAAATACACACTTTTAGCAGTATCCTTGTGTTGAAAAATAAAATAATAAAAGAATACAAAAATACTCGACACGTTATATTGGGTATTTAAATAGTGCTACGGAAAATACACTCTGTCATAAAAGTAGGGTAATATGCAATGTGGGGGTGTGGTTTAATATGGGCTTTTACTCCCCTGGGTGGAGTTAAAGAGCCTCATTGCATGAGGAAGAAATGATCTCAGTCTATCCATGGAACAAGACTGTGACAGCAGTCTGTCGCTGAAGCTGCTCCTCTGTCTGTAGATAATGCTGTGTAGTGGATGTGATGAATTGTCCATGATTGACCGCAGCTTTTCCAGTGCCCGTCTCTCAGCTACAGTTGTCAGGCTGTCCAGCTCCACAACAGAGCCTGCCTTCCTCCAAAGCTATGCCAAATCTTAACTCTTCTTCTCCAACCAACCACGATCATCACTACAGTATTATCGCTGTTCCCTATGAAAAGATACCACGCGATTTTGTCGAGTTTCTTCTCCGGAAGTCATTTTGACATTGTCTGATACCGCGTCTTCGGAATATTCCGACCGCCCGGATATCGATCGGAGAGTAAATTTAGAAAGCGAGGAGCGCCGTCACGAAACATATCGGTGTCACTGAGATCGGATGCTCTGCACGCTCCTTTAGATATATATATAGATACTTTCTTCATCCCTGTAAGGAATTCACATTTCCAGCAGTATCCTTGTGTTAAAAAATAAAGAAATACAATATAGAGGCAGGGGTGTCCAACTCATTTTAACTCGGGGGCCACACGATAGAACGAACAATGTCAGGGGCCGGACTAGTAGATTCAAGAGAAAGAAAAAGAGAGATAAAGAAATAAGAGAAAGAGGGAGGGAAAAGGAGAGAGGGCGGGACAAAGAAAGAAAAAGAGAGAGAGGGAGAGAGCGTGAGAAACAAGAGATAAAAAGTTGTGAGAGAGTGGGAAAGAAAGAGAGCAGAAGAAAGAAATCCAAAAAGAAATAGAAAGACAGGAGAGAAAAGAGAAAAGAAAGCGCGAAGGGTAGGAAGAGAAAAAGAGGAAAGAGAGAAAAGGAAAAAAGGAAGTTAGAGTAAAAGAGGTTAAAAGACACAGAGAGTGAAAGAGACAGAGAGTGGGAGAAAAGGGGTGGAAAAGAAAGAGAGAGAGAGAGAGAGAGAGAGAGAGAAAGAGAGAGGAGAGAAAAAAGGAAGTTAGGGCAAAAGAGGTTAAAAGACACAGAGAGAGAAAGAGCAACAAAGAAAGAGAAAAAGAGAGACACAGAGAGTGAAAGAGACAGAGACAGAGAAAAGGGGTGGAAATCAGAGAGCGAGAGAGGGAGAAAAGGAAAAAAGGAAGTTAGAGCAAAAGAGGTTAAAAGACACAGAGAGTGGGAGAAAAGGGGTGGAAAAGAAAGAGAGAGAGAGAGAGAGGAGTGAAAAAAGGAAGTTAGGGCAAAAGAGGTTAAAAGACAGAGAGAGAAAGAGCAACAAAGAAAGAGAAAAAGAGAGACACAGAGAGTGAAAGAGACAGAGACAGAGAAAAGGGGTGGAAAAGAAAGAGCAAGAGAGGGAGAAAAGGAAAAAAGGAAGTTAGAGAAAAAGAGGTTAAAAGACACAGAGAGTGGGAGAAAAGGGGTGGAAAAGAAAGAGAGAGAGAGAGAGAGGAGTGAAAAAAGGAAGTTAGGGCAAAAGAGGTTAAAAGACAGAGAGAGAAAGAGCAACAAAGAAAGAGAAAAAGAGAGACACAGAGAGTGAAAGAGACAGAGACAGAGAAAAGGGGTGGAAAAGAAAGAGCGAGAGAGAGAGAGAGAGAAGGAAAAAAGGAAGTTAGAGAAAAAGAGGTTAAAAGAAACAGAGAGAAAGAGACAAAGAGCAACAAAGAGAAAAAGAGAGACAGAGAGTGAAAGAGACAGAGACAAAGTGGGAGAAAAGGGGTGGAAGAGAGAGAGAGACAAAGTGGGAGAAAAGAGGTGGAAGAGAGAGAGAGACAGAGACAAAGTGGGAGAAAAGGGGTGAGAGAGAGAGAGAGAGAGAGAGAGAGAGAGAGAAATGAATACAAGTACAGTGTCTTTGTTCAAGGCACCTTTCTTTGGCAACATCAAGTTGACATATTTCAACCTGCAGCTTGTTTTTCTCTTGCGCTTCTCTGAGTGTTGTCTCGCGGGCCGGATTCAATCCCTTAGCGGGCCTGATCTGGCCCGCGGGCCCCCTCTTAGACACCTGTGATATAGAGTATTCAAATAGTGCTATGGAAAATACACTGTCATAGAAATTGGGTAATTTGCAATGTGGGGGTGGGGTTTCATGTGGGCTTTTACTCCCCCGGGTGGTGTTAAAGAGCCTCATGGCATGAGGAAGAAATGATCTCCTCCCTCTGTCTGTGGAACATGACTGTGACAAGAACGTCTGATTGCTGACTTTCTTGGCTTGTAGAAGGTTTTTCTGTTATCCCAAATGAAAATTTGTGTAGGAGCTATTGTAAGAAGCTGTGGTGACAACACGCAGCTGAGACATTGCAGGAGCATGGACTGATACTGTAGGTCAGAATTCCTTCGGGGCTTCCTGTAAAATGGCTCAGAGTCTTTCCGGGAGAACGTAATGACTGTTAACTCACTGCTTTTGGTTTTCTCCCAAGTTAACCCGGTTCCTTTTGGATCCAATTCCTGTCACGGTTGCCATGGCGCCCAATTGGCCCCGCCCGTGTGGCGCCAGCTGCAGCTTGTTGACAGATTGGCTCCCTGTCATTATTTCAACTCTGTCCTGTCAGTCCCCTTTTGTCGGTCTGTCTGCGAATCTGTTTTTACACGGCAAGCCCTTTTTCGCCTGCCTTGTTTTTTTGCTCCTGTTTGTCTCCCGTTACGATCCGTTTTGATCTCGACCCATCTGTTCTCCCGTCCCGAATAACAATCCGTTTTTTATCTTGACCACGTCTACTCCCCTCACCTGGCTTTCGACTTGTTTACGATCCCGACCACGTTTTTGCTCTCTATCCCGGCTACTGACCCGTTTTTGACACCGCCATCGCTCGCCACGGAAGTCCCACTTCCGCGTTCAGAGCGACCTGGGTCCAGCAATCCCCAGATTTGGGCGCAACCCCCTCCCTTTCTTCTAAACAAACTTGTGAGAAACGTTACGCGAGTGGGTCCTGTTTCCGTTCTGGTCTTGACATTTCCCACATCTTTTAAGGACATTATATGGATTCTTCAAGGAACTGATTTTAAATATAGTCAACTGCTCTCTCCAGACGGGCGTTTTTCCTGCCGCCTTTAAAATGGCGGGAGTGAGGCCCCGTCTGAAGAAGAGCAATGTAGACTCAAGTATTTTTAATTATTACTTAATTCTTCTTTTAGTAGAAAACCGCATTTTGAAGAAATTTCAGTCTGGTTTTAGGAGAAACCACAGTACAGAGAGACTGCCATTTTAAATTTCTTGAAATGATATACCGTAAATTCCCGACTATAGAGCGCACCTGATTATAAGCCGCACCCACCACGTTTTAAGAGGAAAACCGATTTTGTACTTACACAAGCCGCACCTGTATACAAGCCGCATGCGCCCACATCAAAACATGTAACACAATCACAAAATTAGCCCAAACCCGGCTTTGAGTCCCGCGATTGTAGCAGAACATAAAGTCCACAGTCCAAAAACCACAGCCGGCAAAATGAACGGAAAATGATACTGGTACTTAACGTTCGATGCAGACCTGCAGAGTCCGGGTACCCGATGAAACTAATCCAAGGAAAAAAAAGTCTATATTTCCAAAGGTAAGGGTGGGAAAAATATATATCCACTATTGTCCGCCGCGACAACAGGTCTCATTCACCTTTACCCCACTTCCCGTCAGCCCGCGTTTGCTCCCCCCCTCTGTTTTAATTCGCAAAACATATCAGAATAAGTGTCTCAAATAAATACATTACAAAAATATACAGGTGCAAATACATATTATATATATATATATAAAAAAGTAGCGGCTTATAGTCCGGAATTTACGGTAATAATAATGATAACAATACATTGTATTTTGAAGCGCCTTTCAGGACACTCAAGGTCGCAGTACATACGAGTAGGACACAACAATCAAGGAAGAGTAAAACAATGAGGGGTCTAAATCGTCCTCTTACATATTGTGGGAGAGCTATTTACAAGTTGCTGACGCTAGAAAAGATAAACCAGTTGGAGAGGGGGAGGGGCCAGGAGAGGAGGAACTTATGTCCATCTCCTTGGTCGCGCTCCTAACTCTGGGGGGCCCTTCCCCCACCAAACTGCATTTATTTAGGCAGAACAAAGAAAGAGAAAGAAAGAAACGCCCCTTAGGGGGGACCAATATTTGAAACAGAAACGTGATACCATCTAGTTTAGAAATACACACTTTTTTGGGGAAGTACCCTAAGCCCACCTTACAAACAACCAATTAATCAATAGCAAATAAAACACGTTCTAGTTAAAAGGGGCAGTGTGTGAGGCAGACCGTCAAGAAGAGGCAAGTCTTGAGTCTGGATTTGAAGGTAAACAGGGTGACAGAATTTCTGAGGTCAGGCAGCAATGAGTTCCAGAGCTGGGGGGCAGAGCGGCTGTAAGCTCTGCTCCCAGAGGAGCTGAGAGGGGCAGGGGGTATAGTGAGATGAAGAGGATCTGAGGGTGCGGGATGGCGTGTCAATGTGTGAAGGAGGTCGGAGAGGTAGGGAGGGGCGAGGTTTTGAATGGTGTAGAGCAGGATTTTGTAGTTGGTTCTATGGTAGATTGGGTGATGCTGAAGGACATATCAGGTATAATATGGATTTTAATATAAACACACAGTTCTGGTGTTACTGCATCTCAGTGCTGCCTTTGACACGGTAGATCACCACATTTTACAAAACAGACTTAGAAACCTGGTACTGTTTTTGTTCCTATCTCACAGACCAACATTTCTATGTAGTGTTAGGAATTAAACTATCAAACTGTAGCGTTTACCAAATTGTTTGAATGAGTTATCTGACTCCATTAACCAAACACAACATACATTCTGTCCTAACATTGCGTGCTCGTTTCTTTTTGTGAAAAGGCGGACAAGAGACCGGCATAAAGTATTTAACTAAGTGAACTCCATCGAATTAGCCGAATTAGTCCAATTAGTCTTCGTCGTACCTCTCGATCTTCTGAAGTTCTTCTCTCGACCCGTCTTTCTCCCAATCTGGCGTGTCGGCTCCTCCCATGGGCGCGTCAAGAAAAGCCCCCCACTTGGGCTCCACGATGTCTGTCATGGTCAAAACATCCCCGCGCTTTTCCACCTCATTAGGGCTTTGTTCTCCAAACATCGCCTGCCGTCCCCTGTCATCAGGGCCCTTCTCTGTCGTCGGATGTGCTGATTATCTTATCAGCCCTTGTCCCAGGTCCCGTTGTTTCTGTGAACGTCATTCTTCACAAGGTTGCAATGACCTGCCCCACAGCTCAGCCAGTGAACATCTTTTGCATTTAAATGTAATTTGTATTCGATCGTACAAAACCCCTTATAGTCAAATATATAAAATCCTTCAGTAGGTATGGATGCATGTTCCTCCAGAACCCATTAGATTCCATGTGGGGGTTCCCCAAGGTTTTACTGTCTTGTTTGCTAAATCTTTTTATACATCTGGAACACAATTGGTGTGTTTTAACAGACTTAGGAACTTCTTAATCAGATCTCTGAATGCTTCAAACGGATGACCTTCCTCCTTGGAGATATCTTCTGAGCTGACGTAAATCCTTGCTGTTTTTTGTTCCAAGTCCATAGATTACCCTGAACTTTATGAGCGTAATACATTTTTTTAGGTTGCTCCTTTCCATAGAACCATCCCAAGAACCCATGTGAAATCAACCTGGGACTTTGAATTATGTGAACAGTTTTGAGTCTATTAATAACTCGAGGTTGGCTGGAAGCCAGCTCAGGAGAACTCTCAGCTCTTGCCCTTGGTCTGATAGCTTGATGGATGTTCATGTCACCTGGAACTCTGCCATTCTCATGTAATTCGTTCCAATCCGTTCTGGAGAGAAAATGAGCTGCAGTGCGGGACTGCATTTTTCTCTGGGCCTCAAAGCCAAGAGTCTGATCCCGACTAGAGAGGAAAACAGGAAGCCAAAGAGGTGTACTGAGGCGGTGATTCCGAACTTCATGTCTGAGACAAATACTTGGCTTTCCTCAGAGTTTTCCACGTGAGATTTTCTTGGATCGTATCTATCGGAGGTTCTACATGGGAATGGAATTAGAAGTGTCTGTATGGTGATGTTCCCAACACAATGAGACACGGCACTCTCAGATAAACGTCATACAAGACATGCTTATCACACTTTTGTGTGCTAGATTAGGGGAGTGATGGCTCTGGGGCAGAAACACTGAGGCTGTTAGTCTTTATTAAGGGTTCTGCAGCATCAGGAATAGGGCAGAAGGTCATCAAAGAGGTAGTGGCCCGAGTGAGAGGAGTGCTGTATAAGTGTTTTTCAAGCATGTCTATCTATCTATCTATAGTTTACCCTTGATAATCTATTATCGGGCATTCAAAACGGGTTCCCAAGAAACACAATTGTTTGTAATACTACAGCGTTCACTCTTTGCTCTCCCACACGATTAAGGGGTTATCGGAGCTTTGTAAAGTAGGCTTGAATGTATTTGCTCAAGGTGTGTATTTCTAATCAGTTTGGTGTTCGATTTTGGCGTCTCTAAGTCTTCCTGTCCTTGTTTACATTTCCAGGGGGGTGGTCTGTGATCTTTGATCTTGTCTTTTATCTTTTGTCAAAACATACCAGTACTCTTCCATGTCTTCTTGTTTTTAATAAAACACAAAGGCAGGCTTGGGGAAAAGACAGAAGGAGGGTGGCCAGCGAGTAAATTATCCGCTCCTCTCGGTCCTTCTCCAACTGCAGTTGTAAAAATACAAAACAAGTTTTTGCCTGAATTTCCTTCTACGGTTAGCCAATATTTTTTTAGCTCTCCCACACTTCAGTGGTCGTTTTAGACCCAAGAATAATGCCCAGGGGACTGGTGATTGGTTGCAATCAGGCGTTGCCATGTGGCACAGTCATGGACTGTGGGGGAAAAAAACCCTATTGGGCATGGAAAACCCACTGCTGGGCATTTTTAACCCTGGTGACAAATGGTCTCCAGATTAGGACAGAGAGCAGCCCATGATTTCCCGGGCTTATAGGATCTCAAAGACAGACTCTGCCGCTTTCCCTGACCTGGCCGAGGAAACGGAAAGTCACACCACGAGTGGGCGGAGTAAGAAGGATGAGAAAGTAAAAGTAGAGATGAAATATAGCAGTCGGAAGACTCAGAGTGGAGTCATGGACAAATAAACGCGTCAAGATGGATCTTTCTTCTCCACCACACTGCATCCAAGCCAAGCTGATGAGTAGACCCCCGGGTCATAAATCACACGGGAGCTGCCAATAACTTTCAGGGAGTCAACGAGATTTATCACCAAAAGAAGGTCTCCTCGATCTTGAGAGAGAGAGAGCGAGAGAGAGAAAAGAGAGAGAGACAGAGACAGAGAGAGATGGAGAGACATAAAGAGATAGAGAGGGAGAAACAGAGAGAGACAGAGAGAGAGAGACCGGGAGAGACGGAGAGAGAGACAGAGACGGAAAGAGAGAGACGGAGAGACATAAAGAGATAGAGAGGGAGAGACTGCGAGAGAGAGAGATGGAGAGACATAAAGAGATAGAGAGGGAGAGACCGAGAGAGAGACAGAGAGAGAGAGACATAAAGAGAGAGACCGGGAGAGATGGAGAGAGAGAGACGGAGAGACATAAAGAGATAGAGAGGGAGAGACGGAGAGAGAGAAACAGAGAGAGAGAGACATAAAGAGAGAGACTGGGAGAGACGGAGAGAGAGAGACGGAGAGACATAGAGATGGAGAGACAGAGAGACGGAGAGACATAAAGAGATAGAGAGGGAGAGACAGAGAGAGAGAGACATAAAGAGAGAGACCGGGAGAGACGGAGAGAGAGAGACTGAGAGACATAAAGAGATAGAGAGGGAGAGACGGAGAGAGAGAGACATAAAGAGAGAGACCGGGAGAGATGGAGAGAGAGACAGAGAGAGAGAAGAGAAACAGACAGAGAGAGAGAGAGACGGAGAGAGAGAGAGAGACGGAGAGAGAGAGAGAGAGAGAGAGACCTAAAGAGATAGAGAGAGAGAGAGAGAGAGAGAGAGAGTGAAAGATTGAGAGGTAAGTGTCCAGATATCTATCTATCTAGACATCTATCCATCGCTCGACTCCAATAAACCACAACAATAGCTGAGCAGGACGAAGGGTAGGAAAAGGTACAAAACCTGAAAGGTTCCACCTCGGTTCTGTCGTAAGCGATGATCTTCAGATTTGAGTTCCGTCATAACGCTTGACTCACGGAGAAGGAATGACTCTTTCTTTCAGGAGATCGAAAGCGTCACGTAAACACGAAGCGCTTCCGGAGATTCGTGAAGCATAGCAGGTCGGTGAACGTTCCTAATATGGGAATATAAGCCTGGAGATGTCAAGTCCTGTTTATTTGTAACGCCCTTAATCGCAAAGAGTCTCAAAGGGCTGCGCAGATCAAAGACTATTGCAAACTACTGACTATTATGACACCATCCCCTGATCTAAAACCTACATGAGGGCAAGGGAAAACTCAAAAACATGTAAAGTCATCTATATTATTGAATCCCTTAATCACGAAGAGTCTCAAAGGGCTGCACAGACTACAGACTATAACAAACTACAGACTATTATGACACCATCCCCTGATCTAAAACCTACATGAGGGCAAGGGAAAACTCAAAAACCTCAACGTGCGGAAAATGAAACTTCAGACAGGGACGGGCCGAACATGAGAAGTAATCCAAACATTAAAAAGCAGGATTGTGGCTTTACCAGACTCGATTCTACTGATGATTCAGGTCATCAAAGAGAAACGGATAATAGAACTTTGAAAAAAGTCAAGTCGTGTTGATTTGTGACGCCCTTAATCACAAGGTGTCTCAAAGAGCTGCAGGATGGAAGAAAGAAAGAGAAAAAAAAGAGGACCAAAGAAAGACAGAACTGAAAGAGAGAAAAAAAACAGAACAAAAAGAAGAAAGAAAGACAGGACAATAGAAAGAGAGAACGTAAGAAAGGACAGAGAAAAACGTATCTTCTTAAAGACTGTACAGTAAATCCTATTGGGACGACTAAATCAAGGAAGACAAACTCATTTTAGCTCCGGGCTATACAGTAGAAAAAAACACTCACAGGGGGATGAGTAGAATAAAGAAAGAGAGAAAAAGAGAAAGAGCAATAGAAACCAAGAAAAAGGGCAAAAAAAGGAAGAGAGAAAAAGAAAGACAGAAGGGAGAAAGAAAGAAAGAAAGAAAGAAAGGCCAAGAGAGAAGAAAGAAAATGAAATAAGAGAAATATGAAGAAATATAAAGATAGAAAGAGAGAAGAAAAAAGAAAGAAGAGAGAGAGAAAATAAAAAGAGAAAGTGACTCGGAAATGGAGAGAGGGATAAGAGAGAAAGACATAGAAGCAGAGAAAGAGCGAAGCATAAAGAGGGAGAACAATAAGAGAGAAAGAGGGTGAGAAAGAAAGGAGATAATTGGAGAGAAAGAGAGTGAAAGAAAGAGAAAGGGAGAATGAGATTAAAAAAGACACAAAGGAAAAAAAATAATAAATAAATACAAGTACAGTGTCCTTGTTCGAGGCACCTGGCTTTGGCAACATCAAGTGGACGTATTTCAACCTGCAGCTGGTTTTTCTCTTGCGCTTCTCAGTGTTGTCTCGTGGGCCGGATTCAATCCCTTTGCGGGCCTGATTTGGCCCGCGGGCCACCTGTTTGACACCTGTGCTTTATAGATAGACCCCAAAACATAGGACGGACTGAAAACATATATAACCCCCGAGGATTTCTTGACCAGTGATAGACGATCGTGCTTTGCCGTCAGCATCAAATCTCCTTCCAGCCCTGTCGAGCTGAGTCAACTGAACCTTTTTTCCTTTCCGGCCGGTGTGACTGAGGTTTACCATGCAAACGCAGGACAACAATCAGGAAAGTGCTGGAATCGGCGATCATTTCCCAACATATCAGAGGAAAAACACGCAGGTTCAAAACAAACCTTGTGTCTTTAGAAGGGAAAATCAGGAAATATAAACAAAAACAGAATTTAATTTACATAAAACGGGTAAAAATCTCAACAATGGTCAAGTACAGAAAATTTGCTTCCTCTCAAATCACGAACAATAGTAGATGATTACATTTTCTGCTGTATTTTGTTCAAACATCTCATCTCATCTCATTAGCTGTACCGCTTATCCTCAGTAGGGTCGCAGGGGTGCTGGAGCCCCTCCCAGCAATCATCGGGCAGTGGGCAGGGGACACCCTGAACTGGTTGCCAGCCAATCGCAGGGCACACGGGGACAGACGACTCACTCGCTCATTCACACCTAGGGACAATTTGGAGCGGCCAATTCACCTGAAATGCATGTTTTTGGAATGTGGGAGGAAACCGGAATGCCCGGAGGAAAGCCACGGGGAGAACATGCAAACTCCGCACAGGAAGTCTGGAGCTGGATTTGAACCCGCGCAGGAGGTTCCCAAGACATGAACTGTGCCGCACATGCGCTAACCACTGCGCCGCCATGCTGCCTTGTTCAAACATCTCATCTCATCTCATCAGCTGCACCGCTTATCCTCAGTAGGGTCGCGGGGGTGCTGGAGCCCATCCCAGCAATCATCAGGCAGTGGGCAGGGGACACCCTGAACTGGTTGCCAGCCAATTGCAGGGCACACAGGGACAGACAACTCACTCGCTCATTCACACCTAGGGACAATTTGGACTGGCCAATTCACCTGAAATGCATGGAGAACATACAAACTCTGCACAGGAAGTCTGGAGCTGGATTTGAACCCGCGCAGGAGGTTCCCAAGACATGAACTGTGCCGCACACGCGCTAACCACTGCGCCGCCGTGCTGCCTTGTTCAAACATATCGGGGGTCATTTGTTTTAATAGCCCTGTATCTTAAAGGGCTCGTTCGTGTGTTCATCCTTTGATCTTAAAACCATATTTATAAAAGTGAAATATTTGAAATATTAGTTTATGATCGTGTCAAATCTGAACGCAAACCGTCTTTCTCGCAGAATTTTTCCTTCAGACGGCCACGGGACGGACCAATCCCGGAGGAGCTCCAGCAGGGGGCGCCGTTTGGCCTTTGTAGCCCAGAGACAGGATGTGTTTTTGCAGGTGGCTTATCCATTGCTCTTGAACGGATAGGGGCCCTTCGAAGACTTTTTCACAGAACCTGTCGAGTGGAGAGACGGGGTCAAAGGAAAACGGCAGATTGTGGAGCGCCATCTAGAGGCTGCGGGAAAATATTGCAACAAAAATTCCAAAACACTCGTTTAACACCTTCTTGTCACAGTCATGTTCCAAAGACAGAAGGAGGAGATCATTTCTACCTCATGCCATGAGGCTCTTGAACTCCACCCGGGGGAGTAAAAGCCCACATGAAACCCCACCCCCACATTTGTATGTTACCCTATTTTAATGACAGTCTGTATTTTCCGTAGCACTATTTAAATACTCCATATCACAGGTGTCAAAGAGGCGGCCCGCGGGCCAGATCAGGCCCGCAAAGGGATTGAATCCGGCCCGCGAGACAACACTCAGAGAAGCGCAAGAGAAAAACAAGCTGCAGGTTGAAATATGTCAATTGGATGTTGCCAAAGCTAGGTGCCTCTCACAAAGACACTGTACTTGTATTTATTTCTCTCTGTCTCTCTTTCTCTCTCTCTTTCTTTTCCACCTTTTTCTCCCACTCTCTGTCTCTTTCACTCTGTGTCTCTCTTTTTCTCTTCCTTTGCTGCTCTTTGTCTCTTTCGCTCTCTGTGTCTTTTTAACTTCTTTTGCTCTAACTTCATTTTTTCCTTTTCTCTTTTCTCTACTGTCATTCTTTTTCTCTTTGGATTTCTTCCTCTCCCTTTCTTTTCCCGCTTTCTCACGACTTTTTATCTTGTGTTTCTCACGCTCCCTCCCTCTCTCTCTTTCTTTGTCCCGCCCTCTCTCCTTTTCCCTCCCTCTTTCTCTTATTTCTTTATCTCTCTTTTTCTTTCTCTTTAATCGACTAGTCCGGCCCCCGACAGAATGTTTGTTCTATCGTGTGGCCCCCCGAGTTCAAACGAGTTTGACACCCCTGCTCTAAGTTTATGTTGTATTCCGATGTGGATAGAATAGAATAGAATAGAATATGCCTTTATTGTCATTGTTACAACATGGGATATGCTGTGACAACGAAATTGGACGACTCCAGTTCCACATTTACAGTGAGGATAAGGAAACAAAGACACAAAGGAACAAAGAACTAAGTAGAGCTATGGGATATGGCGTCCCTAACTTATGAGATTCACATTATAAAATGTGGAATACCATGTTTTTTTTTTGGCCCCTCGTTACATTATATTCCTTGAAACATTATAATCTTCGAGATGAAGGTTGCGATGATTAAAGGTGCACGCATCGCTACTTCCGTTAAGGAATATGGCTGCAACCAATCAACCATTAGGATGATTATTAAGAATAAGGACGTGATTAAAGTAGTAAAGTATTAAAATTGGTTTTCAATTGAATCAGCCATCCCCGCCCCCATCTGCATCCACCCGCTACTCCACCGTACCAGCTCAAGTCACATCACACCATCGGTAAATACAGTTTCACATTTTTTACCTGTATATTTACTCAAAATGATATTTCATCATGTAGGGGTATCCAACGTGGTGCCTGTGGACACTAAGGTGTCCCCACTAGGGTGACCCTACGGACCTGGTCTGAAAATCGCTCACTGGGTCATTGTGATTTTCAAGTAAAAATATATATTATTGGTTGACTGGTTCTTTTTAACCCTTTTTTTAATAATTAACCAGGTAATACCATATGACCTAGTATTAACATGACAAGTTGTTAGTTAGAAATTCAACTAAATAAGTTCCATTTCATGGGCTGCACGGACAAAAAAATGAATAAATTAAAGTATTGATAATGAGTTTTAAGCTATTTCAAAGCAATTAAAAGAATAGAAGGAGAATATTTTTATGCATTAAACAAAAGTATGCATTCATATTGTTTTTGATTTATTTTACAAGAAACTAAATTCCAATTTTTGATTATATTTAATACTTAATAAAGTAAATGAGCATTTTATAAAATGTGCTTTTTTTATTTAGCACACTATCTAGCTAGCTTTTTATTTTTTTGCATGCCATCTAGCGAACATTTTACATTTTATGCTCGTTATCGAGGTAATTTTGGGCCTACTTTCTAGCAAACTATCTAGCTTTTCTTTAGCTTTCAATCTGTCTATTTAGTTGGGTTCATACTTTAGCTAGCTACCTCCCTTTTAGCAAGCTATCTAGCTAGCTTTTTATATTTTTTACATGTTATCCAGCTAACAGTTTACTTTTTTTGCTAGTTGCCAATTGTAATTGTTAGCCTCCTTTTTAGCAAGCTATGTATCTTTATTTTTTTTTTAGCTTTCTATCCGGCTATTTAGTTGGCTTTTTACTTTTTTAGCTAGCTACCTTCCTACCTTTTAGCTATTTAGCAAGTATCTGGCTAGCTTTTTATATTTTTTGCATGTTATCCAGCTAACATTTTCCTTTTTTTTGCTAGTTAATAATTGCAATTGTAGGCCTCCTTTTTAGCAAGCTATGTACCTTTATTTTTTTTTTTGCTTTCTATCCGGCTATTTAGTTGTCGTTTTACTTTTTAGCTGGCTATCTCCCTACCTTTTAGCTATTTAGTAAGCTATCTGGCTAGCTTTTTATATATTTTTTTGCAAATAATCTCGTTAACATTTTATTTTATTTTTTTGCTAGTTGCCAATTGTAATTGTTAGCCTCATTTTTAGCAAGCTAAGTACCTTTATTTTTTTTTTAGCTTTCTATCTGGCTATTGAGTTGGCTTTTACTTTTTTAGCTAGCTACCCTTTTAGCTAGCTATCTTCCTACCTTGTAGCTATCTGGCTAGCTTTTTATACTTTTTGCATGTTATCTAGCGAACATGTTACTTACTTGTGCTAGTTACCAACGGTAAATGTTAGCGTCCTTTTTAGCTAGCTATTTGGCTTTTTTTAGGTGTCTATCTGGCTATTTAGTTGTCTTTATACTTTTTAACTAGCTATCTTTCTACCTTTTTAACCATTTAGCATACATTTTAGATGGATAGATACTTTATTCATCCCCGTAGGGAAATTCACACTTCCAGCAGTATACTTGTGTTGAAAAATAAAATAATACAATAAAAGATATAGAATACAAAAATACCCAATATAACGTGTTGATATAGAGTATTTAAATAGTGCTACATAAAATATGCAATGTAATAAAAACAGGGTAATATGCAATGTGGGGGTGGGGTTTAATGTGGGTTTTTACTCCCCCGGGTGGAGTTCAAGAGCCTCATGGCATGAGGAAGAAATGATCTCCTCTGTCTGTCCGTGGAACAAGCTCTAATGTTAGTCCTAAAGGTATTCAGATCAATAAAACAATAAGGGTGTCCAAATTTATGTACCTGCCTACTTTTGTTTAAGCAATTATTGCCCATTTTCTGTAAATTTCACTTCTCAGATGTCACCATGTATGTCTGCTATATGATATATTTAACTGAAACTGCTGATCCGAACAACCAATGATTTAGAAAGGAAAATCTTGAAAATGATCAGGGGTGCCCAAACTTTTAGCATACGACTGTATATAGTATTTTTTTCATTAATTTTCTATTTGTATATATAATTTCAATGTTTTACCCCACAGGGCCTTGTAACACACACTAGGTTCCTATACCCTGCCATACGGAAACTTAACTTCATTATCCCCATCTCAGAAAAAAATCTTGTTATATCCCTTGGGTTTACCGGGTGAAAATTCCAACAAGTCTCAAATCACAGGCGAGGAATTTACAAATAGGGTAAAGTTTTACCTGCACTTGAGGGAGTAGATTTTGCCCACCAGTTTGACCAAAGGCGTTAACGGGGGTTTGGGCAGCAGAGCCGGGATGCTCCCCGACCGTGACGGTGGATGCGAGTTCCCGTCTTGACTTTCTTCCGGAATTTGTTGCGCTGCCGGACCTGGATGTGAAACTCAATTTTAAGGCTGAATCTGTTTTCATAACCGATGAATCGGTCGATTTAATTTCTCCATCTTTCGATTAATCAGATTTGTTAAAGACTGTTTTTAATTCCTCTTTATTCAAATATTGAAGTTTTGGACAAATGGAAAAACAATGCACCAAAAAAACGGAATACAGACGCTGCCTTAAATAAAATAATATGCTCTATAAGGAAAAATAAAGTTGAGTTTAACTTACTTTTGGAAGATACGCTCTAAAAGTTAGGTGACTTCCTCCTCTGTGGTTCCGACCATTTTGTCAACCACATCAAGCTTTCTTCCACTTTCATTTCAAATGATACTGCTCGCCTCTTCTTTACACTTTACACCGACCATATTGAATAGATGCACGAGATATTAAACAATAAAAACGTCAAGTTCTTAGCGCGCAGGAGATACAGTATAGTATGCTTACACAAATATGCTTGATACTCGTTTATTACCATTTCATTCAAAGATTATATTATAATATCTAGACTTACAAAACAAAACAAATAATGAAGGAGCAATCTATTTAATTTTATGTGTAGCATTTTTTCATCCGCATTATTTAAAAAAAATGAAAACACACTTTCCAAAATCATAACAACAAAATTGTCTTTTGGGTTAAATCTTTGAAAATGATAGAAATACCCAATATAAATGATATATAACATGCTGAAGAATATGTCTCTTGTGTAGACTTAAACAAGTCATCATTATTGTTTTTCTATTCGTTTTATTTAATTATTTTCCGATTTTTTTTTTCTCTCTCTCTGGATTTCTGCATCACCGTTAAAAAAATGATAACTTTGTTTCATGATGAAACAGTGAAACACTATTAAGTTGAAACTTTCATGCTGATTTTGTTAGTAATGATGCAATGTTTCACATTTTTGATTTATACAAATGGATTTTGGCGCCCTCTGCCGGACCAAAGTAGTACCACAACTCCCCGCGTCAAAACAGAATTGTGTGCACTATTTGGATTGTACATGGTGGCCCATAAATCACTTTATACAACGAAACTATGATCTCATTAGTTTCAAACACTTTTAAGAATCAATTTGATCAATTAGTTGTTGCAGCCCTAGTACAGTTAGTGTTATTTCCTCACCTTCTGGAGAGCGAACAGCGAGACTAGCAAACGTTGCGAGGCCTGGCGTTTTGGTGGTCGGACCGCCCTGCTCGTCGGTGTTCAATCTGTGGGCCGACGACTTCGGGTGGCTTCCGGGTAATGATTCCGAATCTGAGAAAGTGGACGGCGGGGCGGATTTCTGGAATGGGGAAGAGATGGAGGGAAAGTGTCACTCGCATTTCTGTAAGTATAAATTCTTTCAAAGTGATCTTCCATAACTGCCATTGGCCTTTTTGAACCAGAGATAATGAACATGACATTCATTCATTATCTGCACCGCTTATCCTCAGTAGGGTCGCGGGGGTGCTGGAGCCAAAGATGGCTGAACATGACATTTTAGGACACGGAATCGTAATTGGTTTTCCATGGCTATTTCGCTGTTTGGCTTTCACCTCATCTGTGTATCTTGGATTTGTTTTCTATTATCTATTATCCTGAATAACTATATTCTCAGTGTATTGCGGATTTTGTTACGAGGTTCCACGAATAAATACATACTTTGCGAAATTTTGGCCATTACTTTACTAACGCCTTTACAATCAAACCAATCGGAGAACCGCCTTTTGTTTTCTGGGCACTGATTGGAGCAATTTGAACAAATCGATTACAGGACTCGTGTCACTTTAACGATTATAAAAGCTGTATGGGATTTGGAACTTTTTTTTTTTAATAAATGAAAGAATTACCGTTTTTGTCAGAACCAGAACGGAGACAGGACCCACATGTGTTACGTTTCTCTCCGTTTTATTAGAAGAAAGGAAAGGGTTCCGTGGCGAGCGATGGCAGTGTCGGGAATGGGAAAAAACGGGTCAGTAGCCGGGCCAGGGGAGCAAAAAAATGTGGTCGGGATCAGAAACGAGTCGAAAGCCAGGAGGGGAGAGTAGACATGGTCAGGATCAAAAAACGGGTCGAAGCCGGGAAACAGACGGGAGCAAAAGCAGGTGGGAGTCGGGGTCGAAAAAGCTTGCCTAGAGTACACTGAGGTTCGCAGACAGACTGACAACCGGTGACAGATAGACGTGGGTTTAAACAGTGACATGGAGCCAATCAGAGTTGGCGCCAAAGGAGCGGGCACAGGCGCATCGCATCGGTAATCATGACAGTTTTTGTTTGCTCCATTGCTGAGCCCCATCTGTTCACAAGTTGTGCTCGAACGTGGCTTGCCAGAAGTATGGACTTACACTATACATGGATGGATACAACTATCACATCTAGGGCAGTCAGGAATATGACACATTTGTCTAATCGCAAATAATAAAAATATTCGGTAATATGTTTGTGTTTGGAGTTCAGGCACACCCGGTACAGTTCGCCAAATCAGTAGGCAAATGTATGTATTCATCCATAGAACGTACTTCTTTACAGATTTATTTTTTTGATTGTTTGTAATGCGTACCTGTTTTTCATTTTCGACCCACGCAGTGTTTACAAAGCTACATGCTAACAGTCAGCAGAAGCTAAAAAAAATAGCAATATACTTTGCCTTCATAATAAGTAATATGGACTAGCAACAATCATAAACATTTTATATTTCTCATCTGAAACAAAAGTGGTCATATATGACGAGCGCCTCGGTCCAATCTTTTCGCTTTAATGCATTTAACCACAACTCTCTTTTTCTTTGATGAAGAGTATACTAGCCAGAGTAGGAATAAAATCATTCACGAGTGAGTCAATAGAGCCTTTATATAAAAGGAAACGACGCAACCACACCTTGAAGAAGATCAGGGAGGCTAGTATTTGTGCTTGGGCAAATATTGCGGCCGCTAAATGCTTTAGTTTCTTTAATCCAACGTTTAGCCAGCACCTCAAATGTAACTAAATAATGATTAGAAATGAAGTTAGTATACGATAACATTTTCAAAATGCTGCAGCCAGGCTTTTAACTAGGACAAGAAAGTTTGATCACAAGACCCTGATTTGAGCTAACCTGCATTGGCTCCCTGTAAGCTTAAGATGTGATTTGAAGGTTCTGTTGGTAATATACAAAATCATGCATGGACTTGCTCCCTCATATCTTTCAGATTTAATTTCCCACTATGTTCCTGCTCGGAGCCTTCTCTCAGAAAATCACCGTCTACAAGTGATCCCAAGAGCCAAGAAGAAATCCCCAGGTTCGAGAGCATTCTCCATTCTGGGCCTGATTTTCCTCATGTGATGTCCATTCTCAAGGTGTCTTCATTTACCTCATGTTGAGGGTTTGGAGTTTTTCCTTGCCCTCATCACTCTTGCTGCTGCTGGACCTTAGTGCTGCTTTTGACACTGTGGACCATAATATCTTACTACAACGGTTGGAAAAATGGATTGGTCTCTTATGGTTCAGATCCTACCTCTCAGATAGGACGCACTGTGTTAAATATGGTGAAATGACATCTGAGCCATTTAGTATTACCTGTGGTGTTCCGCAGAGTTCAGTACTGGGCCCCCTTCTTTTCAGCATTGACATGCTTCCTTAAGGTGATATTATAGACAAGTATAATATCAGTTTGTTATTGCTACGCAGATGACACTCAACTATATCTTCCGATGGAGGAATCTGCCACACTAAACTGTGGAAACTTGGAGGCCTGCCTCTTTCAGATCAAAGAGTGGATGTCACTCAACTTCTTGCGCCAAACTCTAAAAAGACCGAAATGTTAGTTATTGGTCCATCTAAATGCCGTGACTTGTTCTCAAAAACGGCTCTGAACATAGACAAATGTAAAATCACCCAGAGTGACTCCGTTAAAAATTGAGGTGTCATATTTGACCCTGATCCGTCCTTTCAAACACACGTGAAGAATATTACCGTACTAGAACAGCTTTTTTCCATCTTTGCAACATTACTAAAATTCGTCCCATGCTGTCTCATTCAGATGCGGAGATTATAATTCACGCGTTTGTCACATCCCGTCTCGGTTACTGTAATGCACTACTCTGCGGTCTTTTCCTTTATTTTCCTCTGTCTTCTGACCAGCGCAAGTCTTGTTTTGCTTTCACCATTGACTGTGACGTCACGTAGGCTATATAAGGATCTATAGAACGGGTTAGATAGATAGATAGATAGATACTTTATTCATCCCCGTAGGGAAATTCACACTTCCAGCAGTCTACCCCGTTGTTTATTAACAGATTAACATGATGCCCTAGGGGTGCTTGTAGCGGAGTGGATGACGTCACTTTACGCTAGTCCCAAAGTTCGACATCCCTGCGGCAGATGGAAATCTTTTCTTTGTGAAAATCCAGGGATACACCACCTCGTGTTAGCAAGTCCGCCTCCTCTCCGATTCTCCCCGGCTTTCGTGTCTCTGTATAGCGGCGTTGAAGCCGGATAGCTCCGGGTAGCTCCGGGTGGCTACACGTTAGCGTCCAGAATGCTAAACGTGAGCCACGTTTCCGCAAAACACAGCAACTGCGCTCCCTGTGCGCTTCAATGTTTTCCACCAGCACTCGATGATCTTATTTGGTCGTGAGTTCGCATTTACCATGATTACGGATGGTACCGAAGACTTATAACGCCGCTAGCCGCTTAGCTAGCTCTGGCTCTTCTTCCACGATAGGCCCCTTATCACGCTGGCACGAGAATTCTTCAGGGCAAGGAGTTGAAATTCCTTGAATACACGCAATTTTGTGCGCTAAAACCCATGTCCCATAGGATAGAAGTAATCCATAGTGTAGTTGTCAAAACGGGAAGAAAAAACACCGAAGATAGGAGCAGACAATAAAACAATAGGGCAGCTGCTGGAGAAGGCAGCCGCTCGTGGCAGCGCCGCTTATATATATTAACAGCGAAAATCAAGGACACACTGTACGACGAGAGGCCCAACTCCCAACACAATTCTCATTTCCTCCCAGGTCCGAGAAGAAACAGGGTGGGCATCCTACCTTCCTGATGTACAGGTCTCCCTCCTGGTAGCGACGGGTGACGGCGGCCACCTTGACCGGGTCCTCCTGCATCAACTCCCGGAGCCGATGAATGGGCGAGGACGTCCCTTCCGTTTTCCAGTCGGGTACGCCCAGTTGGCGAAGGTGAGCTCGGCAGTGACTGGCTAGCGCCGTGCGGTTTTCGAAGCAGAAGCCGCACAGCTCGCAAGATCTGTCTACGATATAATGTGATGCGTTAGTGAAGACTTGTGGACTCTATCGGTAATTCTACTAGAATGTTTTCAAAAATGGACAACAAAATCCCCTAACCACTGCTTGATTGCCAGAAGAATATTCAAGAAATAAATCACTTCAAATAACACAGTAGAACCCCGGGAAACAATGTCCCCACCAGGGTTGGGTAGGGTTACTTTAACTGGATTACATTCAATTACTTCTGGATGACTCCAATACCAAATATGCTCATAAAAGACAAAAGAAACTAAATATGAATCAAATGATGACTCACAACACGTGGTAAGCTTTCTCTCCTGGCTTTGATCTCCGGCAAAACTAACATCAAATGCGACAGAAACAAAATGAAAATCAATCCAAACAGCTTGCCAACATCATTTTTGCCGTTCCGTGTATTCCGTTACTCCCCAAGCCTGCACAAAATTTAGTCATTTTATTCATATTTCGTTTCTTTTGTCTTTTATTAGCATATTTGTTATTGGAGTAATCCAAAAGTCATTGAAAGTAATCCAGTTAAAGTAACCCTACCCAACCCTGATCCCCACCTTATGATGTTTTCACTTAAATAAGAAGCTTTTTCAGCCCCTCTTTGTAGCATTTTCCCCACTATACCACCTCAACTCCAATTTATTTGGGGCGGCAGTAGCTCAGGAGGTAGAGCGATCGTTTTAGGATTAAGGGATCCCAGTTCGAATCCCGGCTTGTCCGTGTTACATGCCGAAGTGTCCTTGGGTAAGACACTGAACCCCCAATACCCCCAATAAGCAGGTTAGCGCCTTACATGGCTGCACAGATCACGGCCGCTATTGGGAAATGTGAAGCACACTGTAAAGCGCTTTGAGAAGTCATTGACTTGAAAAGCGCTATATAAATGCAGATCATTTCATTTCATTTTGGTGCCCTAAATCATATCAAATTCAAACTTTGCAGGGTTTGTGGAAATGCCTAGTTATGTCTCTAGTTATGTCTCTAAGATGCCTGCCTACTATTGGTCAATGTCATATCAAATGCTGGTCTGCTATTGGTTTTCATCATGAAGATACCGAAGCAGCGCTTCGATGGCACCGTATTTTTCAGTAATTTCTTTATTCAACTCGATTGTTCATGTCCCTGTTACCTCACTTTTCCTTCCCCTTATCACTAACTTTCTTGGGAGCCATTATTATCAGAAAAAAGGCAATGGAACACATTCAATTGCAGTGAAATGAGATGTGGTCACTCTCAAACACAATTGGGCGCCACCAGTTGACAGAGGGAGCATGAGACGGCTGCACATCGTGGGTCATTGGGTAGCTATGCCTGTCTTACGCCCCCTTGTGTCCATTTTGTTTTATGCATATGTAAGTTGAAAATATGTCTGCTTGATGTTGCCAAATCCAAGCGCCACTCACAGAGACACCTTAACCTTATTTTTTCTCTGTCTCTCTGTCGGTCCCCTTTTTCTCTGCCTTGCTTCGGGTTTTTGTTCTCCTTTTTTCTCTTTTACTCTTTCTTTTTTCCTCTTATTTTCTCCCCCTCATCTCTCATTTCTTTGTTTCTCTCACTTTCTCAGTCTCTTATTTTCTTTCTTTTTCTTATATCTCCTTCTTTCTGTCTCCCTCTTTCTCTTCTTACTTACCCTTTCTCTCACACTACCTCTCATTTTTCTCTTTTGTTTTCAGTCTGTCTCTTTGCATCTTTCTCTTTTGCTTGCTTTGTCTCTTCCCTCCTTTTTCTTTCTCTTCATCTTTCTCTTGCTCATTCTTTGTCTTTATCTTTATACTTATTTCACTTAATACATGAATATGGTACTTACTGTATACGATTTTATAATTTTTAAGTTTTTATCTGGGGATACTGGGGGTACGGAACGTATTAGCTAATTAATATAAGGTCTATCCCTCACTAAATGGCAAATTAAATTTGCAGCCCCCACCTTAGAATGGTTTATTGTCATATCCCGGGGGTCTACTGTAGCTTCATATGAAACAATTGATGGCCCGTCATTGTATTTAATCTGATTTCTTACTCAAGGTGGACGTCCCACTCTTGCCAGCCTGAGAATCATCTTTCATGGAGTAATCCAGAGGCGAGGAACTCTCCGTGGTCCTTTTGGATCCTTGAGGACAGGACTGGATCTTGGCGGCCCACGAGACCTTGTCTTCTCCTTGCTCCATGACCTCGTTGAGGAGATCGATGGGCGACGTTCTGATGGACCAGGTGAGGCCCATCTGGCGCAGGTGAGCTCGGGCGTGGCACGATAGCGCCTTGCGGGTCTCGAAAAGTTGACCGCAGTAGTCGCACATGATGGTCGGCGGGACTTCATCTGCAGAAAAAATGAGAGATAAGACAAAGAAATTAAGCGTCGTAGACCCCCGTAGAGCCTGTCAAGAGCTTTGTGTATCTGGGGTCCATGGTGACAGACAATGGGGACCTAAAACCAGAGATTCTCTGCAGAAGAGCCCTGGCAGCATCTGCTCTGCAGTCTCTCTAGAAACCACTCTGGCGGCACCAGACCATCACACGCAAGACGAAGCTCCGCATTTACAACCTCGCCGTACTCTCTATCCTGCTTTATGGCTCAGAAACATGGCCCCTGAACGACACCCTGGCCACAAGAATCGACGGTTTTGATAGCAGGGCTCTCAGAACCGTCGAGAACATCAGGTGGCCCCAGCGAGTCTCCAATGAAGAGCTCAGAGCCCGCACGTGCCAGCCCCGAGCATCTTCCTTGGTCGCACAACGCCGCACCCGCTGGTTTGGCCATGTCCTTCGTCTACCACCAGACCATCCGACACGAGCCATTCTCCAGTTTGACCCAAAGGCAGCAGGCTGGAAACGACCACGAGGGAAACCCCGCACTCGATGGCTCGACGTCGTTGCGGGCGACCTCCAACAACAAGGAGTTGCTGTAGAGGATGCAGAACAGCTGGCACAAGACCGCCACCATTGGAAAAACCTGGTTCATCTGGTCAGCTCAACGCACAGGGACGGGACCCCCCCCGACCTTCGCTGGAGCAATAATCAATCAATCAGACCCCCGTGATACAACATTGATCTATTCTGAAGTGAAACCGCTGTATTGCGGGGGGAAAAAAACCCTATGCTAATTAGCTATTGTTACGAACCCCCGGTACCCCAGATAAAACGGCAAAATAACAAACTAGATTGGCAGGAGACGAACAGGAACTCTGAGATGTGGTCAATCTGGACAAACCATCACGCCAGTATGGGATGGAAATCAGCACAGAAGAAAAAAGTAATGACCAACAATCCCCCAAGGTATCACCATCAACCACAGAGAGCTAGAACCTGTCACCAAATTGAAATATCTTGGAGATCTCATATCAGAAAAGGAGTCAGAACCAGAAATCATGGCCAGGATAGCTTAAACCACAGACCCAAACTCATCTGGAAGGACCAGAACATAGCAGTGAAATCAAAGATCAGACTCATGCAAGTGCTGGTTACTTCCATCTTCATCTCCACATGCGAGGACATGGACTCTCACAGCAAAACTGGAAAAGAAAATCCAGGCCATGGAGATGCAATGCTACACAAAACCTATAGGCATCAGCTGCTTAGCCCATGTGGCAAACGAAACAGTGCGTGACACCATCAGAGGGCACATTGGACCCTACGGAGAAACTTGAGTGGTATGGTCACGTCACAAGATCATGAGGACAGACCGGGATAATTCTCCAGGGCAAAGTCAAGGGGGCAGGAGGAGAGGAAGACCCAAAAAGAACTGGGCCGACAACAAGAATGGACTGGTGCCAACTTTGCCACGATCCAAGAACTTTTTTGTTGTTGTTGACTTTAATAACAGAAATAAAGTCGCAATCTTGCTGTTAGCACATACTTTGTGTTATTTTGAGCTGTTCCTATCTTTGATTTATGGTATTTTGTGTCGATGGACTGCTATAAACTGACATGAATTCTGCCACTGTGCTTCAAAATTGCATGTTTACAAACACAGAGAGGGCTCCATAAATGTTGGGTGATAATTCAGTTTAATACGGAAGACAAAAAAAACCCGGAATGTATAAAAAGCAGAAAATGAGCCAAATTTGGACTCGTTTAATGATATTGATTGCTCTGAAAAGGAGTGCATTAATTATTTCATTCTTAAGGACTGTTGATCTTTCGCCTTTTGTTTGTACTTATTTTAATTCACATTTTTTTGCATGTTTTTCAGAGGACCAGGGCCTAAATTAGTCGAAATAGAATTGTAAAAATATATTTTTTGCATTTATCATTTTTTTTCATAACATTAAAGAGTAAATATATAAATATATTTTAATATATATTTAAAGTTTTTGCATTTTCAGGGATTTTGTGTTGTTGTTTGACTTTAAATCTGTCCAGCGTGTAAAAAGCTAAGATTATTTTCTTTTTACAGATGATTTTTTTGTAGATCTTTGAATATTTTAATTGTTATTTCATGTTTTTGGGGATCTCCTGCACAACATATCAAATTACTAAACACTAGATAATTTGGTGCATAATGTCGTAGAAATGGCCAAGAGAAACCTTTAAATGGAACCGCAACTGGAAGGCAAGAGAAGAAATCATTTTCACGGTTTTCTACTGTGGCGACGTCGTTTTACATGCAAGCCATAATCCCATTCAGAATTATACCCTCATTTTTCAATTTTTGCAGTTAATGGGGACCAGACACCCCCTGACGCCCCTCGTTTTCTAGAAAAATGAGATCAAAATATAGTAAAACCTGAAAAACTGATGAGAAATAGAGAAAATCCTTATGCAATTTTTGTATATTTCTTAAATTTTAATTTAAAAAAGGTAACAAAAAAAGGTTTAAAAGTACTAAATATTTTTGTTTCACTGGCAAATACAAAATGTTATATGACTAGAAAAACTAGATGGAAACATAGTAAACCTATTAGAAATATAGAAAAATCCCATTATTACAGATAAATTATTCAACAAAATGTTGCTCTTTTCTTTTATTAAAAAAAAAGAAACAGAACAAAAGTTATTAGTTATTATCTATTCCACCCTGGTCATCCGGGAAGGGGGATTACCACTTGTGAGGCCCCTTCTCAAGGTTTCTTTTTTCCTCACGCTGAGGTTATGAGTTTTCCCTTGCCCGCATGTTGGTTTAAGATCAGGTAATGGTGTCATTGTAATCCTGCGCAGTCCTTTGAGACATTTATGTGATTAAGGGCGTCACAAAAAAATGTGACTTGATTTGACTTCATAAAGAAAAGAAAAAGATCTGAGGAGCCATTTGGGAGCCGAAAGAGCTGGCTCTTCTCAGTGAGCCGGGCCAAAAGAGACGGTATTTTCTCTTGAAAGCTACGAGTTGGGGGGCTGTGACGCTTCACATGAAAATGCCACGAAGGTTCTTTTTATTTTTCTTCACTTCATGCGTGGTTTATAGAGTCAGACTGCCAAGAAACATGCCAATGGCAACAATGTCAAGAATTTTCTACCACTTCACCCAAAATTCAAGCATTTTCCTGACCTTGAAAGCACAACATTAAAATTCAAGCACCTGTACAAACTTTGAATCAAAAATAAGTTACTGTTACCTTTATTGAGAGCCTTGGAAGCATTTTCAGGAACAGCTGAGCTCTGCGAGGGTGAACTTCCACTGCATGAGTTGCCTTCGCCCAGAAGAGTCACCTCAACATCCAAAGGTTCAGGTTTGGGTTTTCGGAGAAGAGGGTCCACCGCCAGACGAAAACCTTTCTTAGCTTTCGGCGCTGGATTCTGTTGAGACTTCACAGGGCTTCGGAAATCTTGTCCTACTGCAGAAGAACTTTGTGGAGAACTTGCAAAGGAACCGCCGCCGCTTTTAACTTGGGATTGGTCCAACACGCCGCTGCTCACTAAATCGTGCAGAGTCGTGATAGCCGATTCGTCTTTGCTGAGGAGGTCAAGAACACCAAACTGGCGCAAGTGAGAGCGCGCGTGACTTGCCAAACCTTTACGGTTTTTACAGATCTCGCCACAAAGGACGCAGGTGAACTCCTCAGGAGGTTTGGGTTGCTTGGACGGAGGAGATGTCGTCGGGGGAGACGACTCCGGTGGACGTTTTGTGGTGGAAGGCTTGCCGGCAGACTTGAGCCCCTCGTCCTTTAAAAGCCGGTTTAGGAAGTCGATGGGACTTCCCTCGATGACGTGGTTGGGGATTCTCATTTGATGGAGGTGCGAGCGAGAGTGATTTGCCAAACCTTTACGCGTCTCGAACCAGGAGCCGCAAAGTTGGCATACGTGAACGTCGTCCTTGTGAGAAGCTGTAAATCGGAGAAGGTGGATGAGAAGTTTAAAACTTTCAGTGTTTTCCATACCATTCAAAGTGTCAAGCATGCCAGCAGGGTTGAATTGGTCCCCACCAGTGTCTCAAACTTCCATCCATTATCTGCACCACTTATCCTCAGTAGGGTCGCGGGGGTGCTGGAGCCCATTCCAGCTATCCTCGGGCAGTGGGCAGGGGACACCATGAACTGGTTGCCAGCCAGTCGCAGGGCAGACAGGGACAGACAATTCGCTCGCTCATTCACACGTAGGGACAATTTGGACCGTCCAATTAACATGCATGTTTTGGAATGTGGGAGGAAACCCACGCAAGCACGGGGAGAACATGCAAACTCCACACAGGAGGTACCATGTCATGACCTCAGAACTGTGCCGCACACACGTTAACCACTGCGTCGCCATGCTGCTGTCTCAAACTTGTTTTATTAAAAAAAATATAGATTTTTAAATGTAAATAAAAGTGAAGTTAATCAAGACAAACTTAAGATATCACATTATATAAAAGATGCAAACGCCATTGTTTGCTCTTTTTCACGGAAACTTCCCCCAAAAAAGGAATTGAGGCAGGAAATTTCATGCATAATGTTACATTATTATTGGTAGTAAATCGGTTAAAGAGACAAAAAAAAGAACAGCCATTTGTGAGCTGAGCTTAGAGTCTGTTCTCTAAAAACAATCGTACCTCTCATCACTAATAAGTTAACATACCTGTCAACTTATCTGTTTTCCCTCAAATTAATTAAAAGTGTCTCGATCATTTCAAATTGTGTTTGCCGTATAACAATTTTCGTATGTAGAAAAAAGAAAAACTTTTTTTTTTGTTCTACATTGTTTGTATTGCTGTGAGTAAAAGGCACCATGTGGTGTTTCTAAGGTTACTTATCACCTAATAAGGAAATGCAATCATTAATAAGCAGAGCCATTGGCTGAGTTTGACAGGTATGTGATAACCTCCTAAAAATCACGAAATAGGAACCAGCATCCTGTCATAGCAGCAATCACAAAAGCAGAAGTACTGATAATTAATCATGTAAAGGACCAAATCACCAACATGAGCATTAAATTGAAAGAAATGTAAAACTCATATCGTTGATTTTGACTCACTGATATAATATCTTACAATAGTATGGCATCAGAACACTAGTTATTTTCGTCTAATTATATTACAAGCACTTTTTTTTTTGTCTTTCATAACTACTGAATTTATGATTCAATAGAAAGACACGCATTCATCATAGAACTATGGGAAACACTGACTTTAGTAGACACTCAAAAAAAGGAGAGACGATATCAATGGATTTTGAACTTGCAAAGAGGACAAGGAGAAACGAAGGATAAGAAAAGAAAAATAGATAAGAAAGTCCAACGTTCTTTAGGTCCTCACCTGAGCCTTTTCATTTTATAACATACACTAAAATTTTTATATATTTATACAGACGCTGCCCGGCTCACGAACGAGTTAGTTTCCGGACAATCGTTCGTAAGTTGAATTTGTTGGTAAGTTGCTTAAGTGCTATTTTTTGTATTTTTAATTTTATATAAATATGTTTAAGGCTTGTATAAGAAAACAATATTGTTTTGTACTAAAAACAAACATTTCATGAAATAATATGCTCTATAAAGATAAATAAAGTTAAGTTTGACTTACTTTTGGAAGACGAGCTTTGAGAGTTAGGCGACTTTCTCCTCTGTGGTAGAAAGTGGCCGAAAAAAAGCGTTCCGACCATTTTCTCAACCACATCAATCTTTCTTATCCCACTTTCATTTAAAAAGAAACGGCTCGCCTCTTCTTTACACTTTACACCATTCATATTGAATGGATTCACGAGATATTAAACAATAAAAATGTCGAAGTTCTTAGTGCCCTGGAGATCACTGTTTTTATGTCACTTTTGTCTTCTGTGTTTGAAAAAAAGGGGGGGGATGTGGGGAGGAGAGGGATTTTACACGCGTGCTTGGGTTTTTCTTTTATTCAACAATGAAAATGGTGAAAGTAGGTGAAGTACTGTTTCAAATAAAGTCCAAATGCCAACCCAAACCCCCCCAAAAAAGATGACATTTTGAGAGCGTCAAAAAATTTCACACACTCACTGCAATGATGATTTCAGCCAGAAGATGGTGTCAGAAAGTAGAATATCTTAAATTATTAACACCATCTTTAAACAAGTCAGTGCAAGATGAGTATTTTACTGTGTTTTTCTTTTCAGGGTTTGATGTTCGGTTTTCGGATAAGCATTTCGCGTTTTTAGCCCCAAATTCTAATATTGGTGCATCCAAACTAAAATCACACCCACCTAATGTGACCGGGGCATCCGTTTCAAGAGGCGCCCACATCGGTTTTGTCGTGGCGGGCTTCCCTGGATTGGAAAATGATCTTCCTTCTTGTCTTTTAGAAGTCGATTGTAAAGCCTCAAGTGGCAAAATGGAAGATGTTCTTGCTGGAGAACGCTGTGGATCCATCGCCGAGATTGTAGAATCGTGAGCTAGAACTCAGCAAGTCTTGAGGTGCCTCTTGTCTCATGGGCAGTAAAGCAGCTGAAATTCAACATAAACAGGAAGAAGAGCAATGGAATAGTGTTCAAATTACTTTTCTAACCTTTTGGAATGTGGCAGTAGTACAGCACTGAGAAAGTACTCTTGAGTTTAAGCAAACATGGAAATATGCAATGCAATTTTGTGAATTCATTGTAAAAACGGGTGTTTGGAGGATTTGGTTGTTGGTAGAAGAGCAAGAGGTTCTTGAACGATGGGCTGATTATTTTAGTGAGCTGTTCAATGTGACTGATGAGAGGGAGGCATGTACTTTTTTAACACGAAATTGTCATTATCATTTTTTAACAAATATTTACCGAACTCAAAATTTTTCGTCAGGCAGATCCGCCATTGTTGTTTTGGTCTCGCGGTTCGAGTTTTCGTCTGCACTCCGATCTCGAGTTCGAGTTGTGTAGTGAAAGTCCGTCTCTTTTTAGAGAACCGGCTTTTTCGGCTCAACTCATTAAAGAGCCGGCTCTCCAACGGCTCACTGGCTTTGATGCATTATATTACAAATGATTATGTTGTATAAAGAAGTTAAGAAAAAAAGGAAGTATAAAAGGAGAAAATTAAAAAAAAACAGGTTTGTGGTGATCCCTTTTGATCAGTATATTACCAACAAAAATTAAATGCAGAAAATGAATTATTCTATTTAATTATATTTGCATGTATTTTTTCCTTCTACAGTGAACGTCCAAGCAACATCATTTTTGAATTTTTTTTTAATAAACCTCATTCATGTCGCGCAACACGGTGTCTCACAACAAAATGTTCATTAACAATATATATGATATAAGGAAACACATGTACAATAGAACATGTTAAACTACATAAATGAACATGTTTGAAAAAAAAAAAAAAATATATATTTTTCAAACATGTTCATTGCAGTGAGTGTGTGAAATTTTTTGACGCTCTCAAAATGTATAGAATTACGGTTTGCTCGCGGTTGAGGTCGCATAAGATGCTGGTCTGCTATTGGCTGAACCCCCTCCCATCATGCCTTTCTCCCTCTTCATTCAGTTTTAAAATGAAGAAGGCTTTGTAAAGATTTGGCGATTCGGTAACACAATACGTTCCAAAACAATCCAAATCCTTATTATGATGCTAAAGGGAGACGCATAAAAATGATAACTATGGAAACAAAGCTTGTGATTTAAAAAAAAAAAAAATCCGAAGAAGGCACATAGATCGCTACCTACCGTTGCTTGGTTACAGCCATGCAACTTATCAACAAATAAAATATAAAGAGGCGATTAAAGCAAAGAAATCTCCTATGGGCGTAAAAATCCTCTCAAGTAGACGTTTTATAATCAGTTTTATTTCTGAACCCTGTGCGCCCCTGCTACTCCAATGTACCCCAGCTCAGGTCACAACACACAAAAGGTAAATACAACTTAATATTACCTATACCTGAGCATTTACAATGGTATTTAATCGTATGCATGTTTATTACATATGAGTAGGACTTACTATTTAATTTATTTATTTATTTTTTAACCCGGAATGCATTAGCTATTCAACATAGGTTTCTATCCACCGCTGAAAGGAAATTTTACTTGCACCCCACCTTCGAAAGGTATAATGTCGTATCCCGGGGGTCCACTGTACTGAATTTTCAGCATTTAGTTTTCCTCGTGTGCACCATTTTGAGTGGACTTTTAATGAACATAAAATAAATATCTTACAGCTGGGGTGGGCTCCAGCACCCCCGCGACCCTACTGAAGATAAGCGGTGCAGATAATGGATGGATGGAATATCTTACCTCATGAACCTGGTGTCATTGTTTTGAAGGGCGTGATCATTATTTTGGTACCTTAAAGGAAACCAAATGTGACAATGTCAGTTTCATTCTCGTAAATCGACATGTTTTTCGAATATTACAACCCCCCAAAAATATTCAAAACATGATTAAATCAATAAACTGATGACAACCACAAAAAATGGACCACACCGAACCCCCGCCTTTTGTTTACGCGACGAGAGATCATTTAAAAAATGAATACATCTCTAATTAAAAGAGTTTATTATCGTCACCAGCGCTCTATATAAGCAAAATTAAACAATTACGAATACAAATTATTTACCTTAAAGAGACAAATAACAAACTCCAGTGTCAACATTTTAGCATCTTTGCTAACCGGAACTAGCAAAACGGATTACTTCCGTCTATTCCGAGTGTGATTCGGGGCACGCCCACGAATATAAAAACATATCTCAATGTCTGAGTATAATTTTAAAACAAAAACATTAAATTTAATATATTGAAAAAAAATGAAGGTTGAACATTTTTGGAATTTTCCAATACACCAAACATATCGAATTAACGCTACTAGTTAGTTTATTCCTTTCAGAATAAGAGTTTCACTACGACCGAAGTAGGGGAGCGCCTAGGAAAAATATATTCACTGCAACTACTATAATATTTAAACAAAAACACTAACAGTGAAAATCGAGAAAAATGCGAAGAGTAAATATTTTGGGTATTTCCCAATAGATACTGAACAACAACAAAAGAACAACCGACACTGGCTACCTTATTTCCTTCAGAGTAAGAGCTCCGATCGACGTCACACGCCAAAGAAAAAAAACCGAATGTTCGAGGTTCTTTCACATAAACTGCTATAATATTTAAACAAAATATTGGCTGTTAAGTAAGGAAAAACGTAATCATCATTGGAATTTGACAAAATCAAATAAAACATTAATTGCTATTGCGAAACTCAATAGTGCACTTTCTTTCCTTCAGAGTAAGAGCTCCGATCGAAGTCACACGCCCAAGAAAAAAAGAATGTTCGAGGTTCTTTCACATAAATTGCTATGATATTTAAACAAAATCCCAACTGTTATGAAAAGAAAAATATAATTTTTATTGGAATTTGACAATATAAAAGAAAACATTAATCGCAATTGCGAAACGCCATAGTACTTTCTTTCCTTCAGAATAAGAGCTAAAATATGGCCGAAATCGCAAAATGGAACAAATAGCGTTTTAACAAACTACTGTAACCTTTCGCCAAAAATATTAAATACAAAATAAAGAAAAACGTAAAGGATAAATGCTACATAACCAGCCAGCACTACACAAAACGTAAAACACAGAACTAAATCGTAACGTAAATTTTATTTTGCAGGAACCTCCCACTTCCGCCCTACTCCCTGGCCCCTCCTACTTAATCCGCGCAGGCTCAGTGCATCGTCCATTGATTGTCTCACAGCCTTGACATCAACTTCACTTCGGATTAACTAAACAGGTGAAAACTTTTTATCATCTATTCATTCAAAAAATTACTCTTGCAAGCCTTCACATTGCAATTATTGCGTGACTGTGGGTAAATTGAGTGCATAATGTAAGTGAGAGAAGCGAGAAAAAGTTAGCTTGCATGAAGCTAGGCTCTGGTGGTGCCCCTACTTCTTTGTTCGACTTCAACGCAAACGTTTTTTCTTCTCATTAAAAAAAATGTTATTTAGAGCAAAATATAAACTAATTAAGATGCGAAGATACTATAAGAAATTTAATGTAATTCTTGTCTAAAGAATAATTTATCTAATGTAGGTGTCATCAACATGATGCCCGCGGGCACCGGGTAGCCCCTTAACAAGTAACCCATGGACTTGTTTTAAAAATTCCTCACGTGATCGGTTGTGATTATTTTATTTCCTTTTTTACTTGGAAGTTTGACTTCTAACTGTCATGATTTATTGGTTGAATGAGCCTTTTTTTCGCCAATACTTGTCAATGTATATATTTTTGCCATAGTTTATTCATTTTATTTCAAATTGTAAAAAAGTAACGCAATACACTTTTCATTTTTTTCTTATTCTATTAGAACCTTTTTGGCTGTAATCCTGATCGTCTTAGTGGGGAAATAACTAAGAAAGATACCAAACTCGTTTGTTTGTAAATGAGAAAAACTTCCTTCACACAAATTACCTTTTTTGTTTTTAATTCTAGATGGTCTTTTTTTTGCTGTGAGGAAATGGGTGTTGCGCAGTGTTTGTAAGGTTTACTATTGTTTGATAATAGGATTTTTTTTAAATCATTAATATTTAAACAATTTGCTGATGTTGACTGGTATACTAACCTTTCTGTTAATCATTGCAACCTGGTAATAACACGATGACCTGTTGGGTCATTTTTCGGTAATATACACCAATCTTCCTCGAGTTGAACCTGAAACCATACAGCCATTTCTAAACGTCTGTCACTACCATCCTCGTACAATTTGTGTAGAATTTGAAGTTAGTCAATGGCATGTCTGATCTGAAATTTAAAAAAAAATTATATTAAAAAAAAATACATTAACAAAAAATAAATAACATTGGTGCGTGACTTTGTGGCCACCTGGTATATCAAACTAGTAGTTATTTGTGCTGATCAGAAACAATAACTAGTTTTGCTTCAAAAAGGTTGGTTTTCCCCTGATTTTAAATGATTCATTTTGTTCTTTTGCAATTGCAACCACTCCTTTTATCTTTTTGTGATGTGTTTTAAAAAAAAAAAAATGACATCCAAGTATTTCTTTTCTCTAAGCGTTGCAAAGTTGAGTATCCCCTTCCCCCTTTTTTTGTACATGTCAAGGTTATGCAAGTTTGCTAATGGCGCTTTTGTTCTCTGCTGTTTGAACATGACTCGCATGTGACTCGCTACTTGAGTGCACAAAGCGTAAAATTTGTGCACTGATCCCCCTGAAAAATTCTTTAAAAAAAATGGGCTCAAGTAGGGATGCACAGAAATTACAATTTGGGGTGAAACCTGAAAGAACTCTGCTGAATTAAAAAAAAATATATTTGCACTGACTTGCTAAAAGATATTCGATATAAATAATAGGTATTTTACTAGATCCCAATTTGAAATGTGTTATTTTATTATGTGTTTATGTGTTTTTATGACAGTGTGTATTTTATGTAGCACTATTAAAATACTCTATATCAACACGTTACATTGGGTATTTATGTATTATATTCCTTTTACTTTATTATTGGATACTGCTGGAAGTGTGAATTTCCCTAAGGGGATGAATAAAGTATCCATCTATCTATTGGTTAAATGCTCATAAAACACACAAAAGGCATTCAAGTGCTTTAAAAAAATCCGGCCAGACAATAAAGTGACAAAGAAGTAAATCTGTTTAGAGATAAAAATTAAAAAAAAGCTAAAAACTGCTTGTAATTGTCATGACTGATTAGTATAACCTGTGCCCGCTCCTGATTGCTTCCACGTCCTTTTTAAGCCAAGTCTTTTGACTCGCCTGTTGTCAGTCCGTCAGCAAACCTCTGTTGTTACAAGGCAAGCATTTTAACTCTGACTCCTGCCTGTCCCGTTTTTTGCACACGTTTTTCCACCCGTCCTTTCCTGATCTCCCCGTCTGTCTCCCGCAACAACCTGTTTTTGATTCCGACCACGTCTGCTCTCCGGCCCTGGCTTATGACCCGTTTTTGCTCTCCTGTCCCGGCTATCGACCTGTTTTTTTCTGTCCTTGACACCGCCATCTCCCGCTCCGGAAGATCCACTTCCGTATTTGGATCACGAACCAATTCTGTGAGCGGCTTGCTTCCTGTGTCCAGCAAGCACTGGATCGCGGGAGCTGCCTTTCCTCTTTATCTCAATAAACTTAAGAGAAACGTTACGCGATTGGGTCTACCATTTGTTCTGGACGTGACATGTAATTGCTACTCTGAAGTATTTAATTTTTTAACAAGTACAGTAATCCCTCGTTTTCCAAAAATAACCAGTGGTATGTGCTAATCAATTATTTTTATTATATATACCACAGCCATATCCCCCTAGAGGGAGGTGGCTAGAGTCATTTCTGACTCTTTTTGGGAGATTGATTTAGAGGAGGGGATTCCCAGCCCCTTTGCTCAACCCAACTAAGGTGTTGGGAGTCATTAGGTGACCAAACCCCCTAATGCTGAACACCAAGTAGGGAGGCAACGGGTACCGATGTTTAAGTCTTAGGTATGACTCGGCCGAGGCTTGAACCACAACCTCCCAGTCTCGGGGCAGGCGCCATACCCCCAAGGCCACCGAGCTGGTTATTTTTACTATACAATGAAATATTTACCAGTATAGTGAAATAAAATATAAAAATTTTTTACTTAAGTATTCAATTAACAAAAGAACTGTTAATTCTACCTTTTTAAACCCATACCTACCCACTTCGGGTATTTTTAGCCAATCACAATGCAAAACTCTCTGTAGTGTTAGCATGTAAACTTTAGCCAAAAGTAGGGCTTGCGGATACCAACCAAAGTATGTGTTACCAAATAAATCTGCTGATTTTTTGTCATGTATACATTAGCCATAGTCCGGCAAGCGGCTAAAAAAATACTTATGGGATGAAGGGATTGAATGTCCCAATATATGTGTTTACCACTTAAAACTAATGTATTTGTTGATCTCTGTAGTGTTGGCATGTAAACATTAGCCAAAATGATGCTAGCAGCGAAGAAAAACATGGAAGCAGAGGGACACACGGACGTGTGAGAAATTTCTGTTCACTCTAAAACTTGGCTGAGCCCCCATTTTGGTCCTGTGTGGAAAAATACCGTAAAATCCGGACTATAGAGCGCACCTGATTATAAGCCGCACCCACCACATTTCGGGAGGAAAACCGATTTTGTACATACACAAGCCGGACCTGTATATTAGCCGCATGCGCCCACATTGAAAAAATGCAACACAAAATTAACCCATACCCGACAGTCCATAAATCACAGCCGGCAAAATGATACTGGTACTTAAGATTTGATGCAGACCTGCAGAGTCTGGGTGCCTGTTGAAAGTAATCCAAGGAAAAAAGTGTATATTTCCAAAGGTAAGGGTGGGAAAAATATATATCCACTATTGTCGGCCGCGTCCACAAACACGTCTCACCTTTACTCAACTTCCCGTCAGCCCGCGTTTGCCCCGCCCCTTCTTTCTCATTTGCTCGTGCAAAACATATCAGAATAAGTTTCTAAAATAAATACATTACGAAAAAATTTACAGTTGCAAATACATATTATATATGGTTACACATATTTACAAACACCGAGAGAGTTTTCAAAGCTTTGATAATAATATTATAACTTTAATCCCAAACCGTGCCTGTGAAGGGTAGCAAAACGCTACTAGCGACACAGTAAACAGGTCTGTTAAAAAAAATCATAACGTACATGTAGAAACCACTGTAAATCGTCCTCATCTTCCTCCGTATAGCTGACGTCATCAAAGTCTTCCTTCAGTATGGGAAAGAGACTTTGTCATATAGACGTCGTAAAGTTAACGTGCCGTAGCTCTGTTTCCTTCTTTATCTGACTGCTCGAATGCATTTAGCTTGAAAGTTGCGTCATGTGCCTTTCTTTTTGCAACTTGCATGGTGAGGATACGTCTACGCTAATTTAATTTATGCACAAGCTAAGAACTTGCAGTCTTCCTCGGCGCATTTATTCCACCGGTCTAAATCTTACCTTTTGTACTCGAGCGCCGCTGGCGGCCGTTAGGAAAATGACATAAATTGGCCGCATCACTGAATAAGCCGCAGGGTTGAAAGTTTGTGGAAAAAGTAGCGGCTTATAGTCCGGAATTTACAGTAAGCAGCCAAGTCGTTCACTAGCTCCTCCCCCGGGCGAAATCCAGCTGCGCATGGCTCGCCTCACTTTAGACACGATGTCATCATAACATTGATCTTTCGAAAGCGCTTTTAAATAACTGAAGGTGCACCTTATTGAATTTTCGGGCGGGAAGGTTTTTGGTGCCAATCAAGCGTAATCAAATTTGTGCTTCTGTGTTTTTCAGTCACTTTGATACCGCCATGTCATCTGGAAACGCACAAATTGGCAAGCCCGCCCCGGCTTTTAAAGCTACAGCTGTGGTGGACGGACAGTTTAAGGACATCAAGTTGTCTGACTACAAAGGTAATGTTGACTTCCAAATACTATTTAACTTTACCTCAGTGGAAATGTTTAAATCTAAGCTTAAAAAACACTTCTATTCTATAGCATACGAATAACCTATATTTTATGTTGACAATATCTGTGTCTCAAGGTTTCTTCATTTTCCTCATGTTGAGGGTTTGAGTTTTCCCTTGCCCTCGTGTAGGTTTTAGATCAGGGGATGGTGTCACAATAGTCTGTGATTTGCAATAATCTGTTGTCTGTGAAGCTCTTTGAGACTCTTTGTGATTAAGGGCCAACAAATAAACTTCACTTGAGGTTTTTGAGTTTTCCCTCATGTAGGTTTTAGATCAGGGGATGGTGTCATAATAGTCTGTGGTTTGCAATAATCGGTGGTCCGTGAAGCCCTTTGAGACTCTTTGTGATTAAGGGCCAAACAAATAAACATGACTAGACTTGACTTAGGGTTTTTGAGTTTTTCGTTGCCCTCATGTAGGTTTTAGATCAGGGGATGGTGTCATAATAGTCTGTGGTTTGCAATAATCTGTGGTCTGCGAAGCCCTTTGAGACTCTTTGTGATTAAGGGCCAAACAGATAAACATGACTTGTCTTGAAGTTTTTGAGTTTTTCCTTGCCCTCATGTAGGTTTTAGATCAGGGGATGGTGTCACAATAGTCTGTGGTTTGCAATAATTTGTGGTCCGTGAAGCCCTTTGAGACTCTTTGTGATTAAGGGCCAAACAGATAAACATGACTTGTCTTGACGTTTTTGAGTTTTTCGTTGCCCTCATGTAGGTTTTAGATCAGGGGATGGTGTCACAATAGTCTGTGGTTTGCAATAATCTGTGGTCCGTGCAGCCCTTTGAGACTCTTTTTGCTTAAGGGCCCAAAAAAATAAACATGACTTCTTACTATTTTTCTCCGGTGTCCTGCAGGAAAGTACGTGGTGTTCTTCTTCTACCCTCTCGACTTCACGTTCGTGTGCCCCACCGAAATTGTGGCCTTCAGCGACCGGGCAGAAGAATTCCGAAAAATCGGCTGCGAAGTGATCGGCTGCTCCGTCGACTCGCATTTCAGTCACTTGGCCTGGTGAGGAATCTTAAACCTTGTTTTTAGTTTCGGGCAAAAGAAAAAAAAAAATCAAACTGGAAAAAAAGAACCAGTTGTGATGAATTCATTCCCAAGGTGAGGCGAGCCCTGTGACGCTGGCTTTCACTCAGGGGCAGAGGGAATTTGCGCACGGAGCGGTTGTTTATATTTCATTATGCGATGCTTCGACCAACAAGGCATTTTCTTTCTTTTTTGAAGCTGCAGTATGGACATTGGCTAGTTTTTTTTTTTTTTTTGCTAAAACTACTTGGCTAGTCATCTTCAGTTAAGGACTATTAAGTCCTACATGTGTACTTTAGTTGTGACATTCAATCTGTTCATCCCCAAAGTTTTTGTCTGTTGCTAGCCGGACTTAGGCTAGGACTTAAGCTAATCTCGACATGCTAACTTTAGAGGGCTAACTTGTTGCATTTAAGCCATTATGATTGGTAACTACTTCAGTCCATTAATTCCTGAAGTCGATTGGCTGGCACTAAGCTAACGGTGGTTAGGATCATTTTATTTTGGCAATTATGCGAGTGTGACTGGTTTGTTGTATTAGACTGTGCAAACTACCGCAACACCATCATCCTCAATTCCCTCCTACTCCCGTTTTCTTGTCATCATTCTTTGGTGTCCAATAAAAGCGATCAGGACTTTGGCCAGTGCTTACATGGAAACACTACGGTACTAACTTACTAAAGCTGAACTGTTTCAATTGGTAAACCAATAAAAGCTAGCAAGGCTTAAGCTAATCTCTACATGCTAACTTTAGAGGGCTAACTTGTTGCATTTAAGCCATTATGATTGGTAACTACTTCAGTCCATTAATTCCTGAAGTCGATTGGCTGGCACTAAGCTAACGGTGGTTAGGATCATTTTACTTTGGCAATTATGCGAGTGTGACTGGTTTGTTGTATTAGACTGTGCAAACTACCGCAACACCATCATCCTCAATTCCCTCCTACTCCCGTTTTCTTGTCATCATCCTTTGGTGTCCAATAAAAGCGATCAGGACTTTGGCCAAACCAATAAAAGCTAGCAAGGATTAAGCTAATCTCTACATGCTAACATTGGAGAGCTACCTTGTTCCATTTAAGCCATTATGATTGGTAACTATTTCAGTCCATTAATTCCTGAAGTCGATTGGCTGGCGCTAAGCTAACGGTGGTGAGGATCATTTTACTTAGGCGAGTGTGACTGGTTTGTTGCATTAGCCTGTGCAAACTACCTCACCATCATCAATTCCCTCCTACTCCTGTTTTCTTGTCATTATTCACTCTACTTTGTACCGTTGTAAAGGAAGCTCCGCCCAATCTGGATTATTTATCAAGAGTCATCCAGCTTCTCTGCATGCTCCAGATAAGAGACTGGCGGCTTGACCAGGAACTTATCAAAGTCTAAAACTTTTTGGAGTTGTGGGCTGAATTGGAATCATAAAATTTGGCCATGGGGCCCTTCCTGGAGACCTATCCTTATTTTATTTATAAATTAATATACATGCAGACATGGTATATTTCTTTATATTTAGTTTTAAATATATTGGTTTCATCCTAATGGATTTGAAACACTCACAATTAAAGCAAAAATTGGGTCCCTGTTTCAACTTTCGCACTAAATTCGATACTTTTGGTTTTGATAGTATTACTGTAGTTCTATGTAGTGTTTTTTAGAATTTCTGCAGCAAGATTATTTTCTGTACTTGTGTAGTATTACTGTCATTTTTTTTTTGTATTTTTGCCGTGGTGTTTTTTAATATTACTGCTGTTTTTGTAGTATTTCAGTTGTAATAATTCTGTAGTAGTATTTTTGTATCGTAGTATTTCTGAAGTATTTGTTTTCCTTTTAAATTGAAAACAAAATAGGTGATATTTGGTTTTGTGAAAAAAAGTTGTAGTATTTCTGTCGTACTAATTTTGTTGAACCACCAAAAACATTTTTTATTGGTAATAGAGTGGAACCTCGGTTCTCGACCATAATCCGTTCCATTTCTTTGTACGATCACCGAAGTCGTTTTTTCCCATTAAAAGTAATGTAAATTTGTTTTAATCCGTTCCAACACCCTAAATGTTTACCACGAAAGTAAACATGAAGCTAACCCAGGCTAATCGTACGTTCGTGTTATCGTAATCTTCCGTACGAAAGATTACGCTAACATGAACGTGTAAAAATAAAAAAATCAGGTCGTTTACAAGTCCTTTAGCACCTGGGTCTCCACAACAAGTGGTGAGCAGTTAAAGGATAAAGAAAAGAATTATGAGTAGGATTTCTTACCTTGGCGGTTGTCTGCAGAAGCCATGCTGTATTCCTGAAAGAAGGGAAACTCGCACACCTTCTTCATATTTTGTTATTATTTCTTTCTTAAATGCAATAGTTGTACGCACTACTCCTCTTTTTTCACCTGTAGCAACTTAGCTGCTTGCACCAACCTTCTTCTGAGGCATAATTAAGAGTTAAAAAACTCCCTTCACCGCTTTTGAAAAACGAAAGCAGAGAAGGCGTGCGCGTTGCCGTGACAACAGTTCTTCACGAGGGGTGGGGGCAATCTACACTCGTACGCCACTCCGATTTTTTTGAACGAAAAGCGAAGCAAGAATTTCTCAATTTTTGGTCGAGAACCGATTTGTTCGAACTGAGAGGCGTTCGAAAACCGAGGTTCCACTGTACTATTGTATATTTATATATTTGAATAATATTTTGACCATTTTTGTTTGTTAAGCCAGATGAAAAAGCATGACTGGCTGCTTGTGGGCCATAGGTTGCCCACCCTCTGCTGGTGAAATCTCGCCACCCATTTTAACACATCTGATTAACAAAAATTCGTAAATATGTGCTGTTTTGATATCCAGTACTGGCTTGTCCTAACTTTGTACCTCCCGCTTCCTCCATTCAGGATCAACACCCCGCGGAAGCAAGGAGGTCTGGGTAGCATGAAGATCCCCCTGGTGGCCGACCTCACCAAAAGCATCTCCAGGGACTATGGCGTGCTCAAGGAGGACGACGGCATCTCCTACAGGTGAAGAAAGAAGGGCACTGTTATGAAAAAACATACAAAAAATAAATGCTGATTCAAAATATTTATTTTTTTGAAAGTATACAATTCAGTCCTTTTTTTTTTTTAATAGAAAGTATATTTTTGATGGAGACACCAGGGACAAGGGTGGCACTAAATCAACATTTTAAATTGGTTATCCTTGTTTAGCCTTTATTCAAAGCTGCATCTATACCAACACATTCAAAAGAACAGATATGACCCATGAAAGTAAGAATAACATCTCGCATTAGTTTTACTCGCACATTTATCTTTTTCAAAAAAAGATCAATATCATTATCCTTAACTTCAATCAATGATGCTAACTATGATTTATGTATAAGTTTATTTTCAATTTGCATAATCCAAGAAAATCTGAAATGAAAATGTATTAAACCTTTTTTAATTTCATTTATAAAACTGCTGTCAGTTTTGTTCCACGGACAGACTGAGGAGATCATTTCATCCTCATGCCATGAGGCTCTTAAACTCCACCTGGGGGAGTAAAAGCCCACATTAAACCCCACCCCCACATTTGCATATTTCCCTATTTTTATTAGTGTGTATTTTCCGTAGCACTATTGAAATACTCTATCAACACGTTATATTGGATATTTTTGTATTCTATTTTTTATTTTATTATTTGCTGGAAGTGTGACTTTCCCTTCTATATCTATCTAATTGTATATATTTGTACTTGTTTTTATTTTATAATTGAAACAAATGTAATTGCTTGGGCTTTTTAATTTAAGTTATTTTTATATGGTTAAAAATATGTGTCATATAATGGTAATTATAACTGGCCTTTTAATTGTTTTTTTTAATTTTATTTTTTAACAAATTTTACTTTTGATCTTGAACAAAAAAAATCAGATTATTTCTATGAAATAAAAATATTGTTCTTTTCGTTTTATCATGTTTTCCTTTGTTTTATAATTGAAGGAAATGTATATTGTCTTTTTTTTTTTTTTTGCTCTATGAGATTATTTGGACTTTCAATTTTATATATCAATACAGATGTCCTATTTTTTGAGGGGGAGGGGGGGGGACATATTGTCTGCATTTGCACCCCTTTGGAGAGAGAATTTAAATCCGACGTCATCTTGCAGGGGTCTTTTCGTGATCGACGGTCAGGGCGTCCTGAGGCAGATCACCATCAACGATCTCCCGGTGGGCCGCTCCGTGGACGAGACTCTTCGCCTGGTGCAGGCCTTCCAACACACCGACAAACACGGAGAAGGTCAGTCTGGCATTCTTTCCATTTTTGCACTTTGTCCCTTTTCACGGGGCGATAACTGATCGCACTTTGTCCTCCAGTTTGTCCCGCCGGCTGGAAACCGGGAAGCGACACCATCGTCCCCGACGTGGAGAAGAGCAAGACGTTCTTCTCCAAGCAGTAACGAGAAAAGTGCATTTTCAACGTTTGCGGGATCGTCGCATCCAAGTTCTTAACCGGTTACTTACTTTTTCGTCATTCCAGTATCCAACTGGGATGTGGGTCTCCAAGTCTCAAGCACTGAGTTTTTCCCCCCAAAATCGGGAGGATTTGATATTTCATTAAAGCAGTTGGAATGATGCGCTTAGTTGGGATTTTATGGTCTGGGTTGTCATACCATTTATCACCGCAAGGGCGTGCTGTTTACTTGTATGGAGTCATTAAACTGGAGACACAAAAAGACCCCCGGGATACAGAGTAAAAATCCCCATATGAGTGTTGCAACTTTTTTTTGTCCTCAGCCTTCGTTAGGGCGGACTGGCAGACAGGGAGACGGTGAGAGGGAGAAATTATACTATAAAACTACAAAAAGAGAGAATACTATAAAACTGCAAAAAGGAGAGAGAGGATACTATAAAACTACATAAAGGAGAGAGAGGATACTATAAAACTACATAAAGGAGAGGGAGATAAAAATGATACTATAAAACTACAAAAAGAGATAAAAATGATACTATAAAACTACAAAAAGAGATAAAAATGATATGATAAAACTACAGAGAGAGATAAGAATGATACTATAAAACCACAAAAAGGAGAGAGGGATAAAAATTTATACGATAAAACTACAGAGAGAGATAAAAATTATACTATAAAACTACAAAAAGGAGAGAAAAATGATACTATAAAACCACAAAAAGGAGAGAGGGATAAAAATGTATACGATAAAACTACAGAGAGAGATAAAAATTATACTATAAAACAATGGAGTGAACCAACAATAACTAAAGCGCGAAGTATTAAACGGTCCGTGTATTATTTTTTTCCACTTTACACTGTTCATTGTGTAGAAATTAGGTGTTTTTGAACCTTTAATGGCAATTTCCCCAAAATTAATCAAAATATATTTTTAAATGACAAATTCACTATGCAATCCCTACTTCATCAGATGAATGTCACAGCGCAGCGGTTTCATTTATTAGAGACTAATTCAGAATTATTGGCAAACCTTTTTGAAAATCCAGGCTGTTCTCTAGATATCAGCAGACTAATATTTTCCGTGTCCAGTAGGTGGCAGCAGATTATTTTTAATATGGTCCGGTGAGGGATTGTTTTTATCTTATTTAGGGGGAGGAAAAAAAATAAAAATGATTCTACTGACACATTTTCTTTTTTCATATTCTTGTTTTACCAGAAAACAAAATAAAGACTATTAAAAATGTAAAGAGGTAAAATAATTACTTAGTATAATCATATCTTGGGCAGAGTCACAGAAAAAATAATAGCGACTGAGGATTCTAAAAAGCGACAGAAATAACGATCAGTAAAAAAAATAAAATAATCGTGGTCTTGAACACTCAGAAAAAAACCATGAACTATTATACCAATATTAATTTCTTTTACACAGTAGAATCGCTTCCTAGAAGTCGCCACCCAGCTTGTCTGGCATCCTGCTGCTACGGTGTTCTCTTGGTACTGGTTTTCCTTCGCATTTGACAAACTGCCCTCTAGTTGTAAAATATTACACACCTGGTATTTAAGGACAAAATATATACAATTTTAAGTTATATTATAGCTTGTTATTGGAACACTAAAGAAAATGGCGCCGAAAACTTTTTTTAAAGCAAAAATGTCCTATTTCAAGAATGTTTTTGACCTAATTCGCTTTATCCCAAAATAAGCTACTTCCAACAGTTTACTGTGGATTTTAATTATTTAGACTTTAATAAATTTGACAGTAAACGACGAAGTACAAATATCTGACGAAATCCAAATGGTAAAACCGGAAGTTCAACTACTGTGTCTATTAGTTAGGCGCTGCAGACTTAAAATATTTAGATTTAAGTTTACTTGAACATTATATGTGTGTTTTAAACATAAAATTAGTGAGTATAAATATTTGCGAAATCCGAATAGTAAACTTTGTCTACACATTGACGGCCACGTACCCTTAGTCACACCCGGAAGTCCAACTCGTCATAAAAGTACCGGAAGTTAAGTATTGTTAACTTTTTTAGACTTAATTAAACTTGAACATTTTTTGATAGTTGACAATTAAAAAACATATTTGACGAAACCCGAATGGTAAAACTTGTGAAAACTGCGTCCGCCGCGCCAATTTTTCGTCACAACCCATGAGAAAAACTTTTTTAAATAGACTACTGTAGACTTAGGTTATCTAGAATTAAGTAGTTTTTTTTTTGTGATATTTGACAGAACAAAACTATTTTGTACAAATATTATCCGAAATCCAAATCGTAAAATTTGTGAAAACCTTACCCGCTGCTCCCATTTGCGTCACACCCGGAAGTTTAGCTTAGGAGAAAATCTTTTTCTGAAGGTTGCACTGTATACCTGATTATACGTCATTTATTTTGTAGATCTATTTTATTTTTTATCAAACACATAGTACAAATATTTGACGAAATCCAACTCGTAATCAATAACTCCACCGGTCGACCCCTTTCTCCCCCTTTTTCGTTAAACTGATAATAAAAACCTTGTAGTTAAACTGATGATAAAAGCACTTTTTTTTCTTTCTGTAAGTCACTTTTCAATTCTCGTAGTTTATTAAAAAAAGGAAAACAAATGGGAAGTCCCCTTAAGCTTCTCAGACCAAGAGGACTGAGTTCCCGGACGAGCTGTGACGTCATTCCGCAAATTCCCCCCATAAAAGGAGTGCCATGACGTCATGAGTGTTGCGTTCCCAAAAAAACAGAACACACAGTTCTCATTTGCGATACTTTTACTTAAATAAACTTTACAGGTAGAAAAACAAATACAAAGTGGGGCTCAGCCCGACAGCAGGAATAAGTTAAGTCATCAAGTCAAATGTAAACAAGGATACGCTTTAAAGTTCGTGCGTGCGGTTCTGGAAGGTCCATTTAGGATTTTGGGGGGCGTTCGAGTCCTAATAAGACTTCACTTTCCCGGAAAACCCGAGTTGGCACCCGCTACTAACGTGCGTCATGACTTTGTGCTTCAATTGGGCCACTTGTTCCCTCAGAACCGTTGCGGTACTCGTCAGACCCGCATTGTCCGTTTTCAGAATCTTGACCCGGTCCTCCAAGCGAGCGATGCGCTCCAACTTCCTCCGCCGGCATTTGGAAGCCGCCAGGCGGTTCCGAAGTCTCTTTCGCTCCGCTTTAATGCGCTCCTGGTTCTCCAAGTCGATGGGGGACATGGGAGGGGAACTGGACTCGCTGCTTTGCATGTCCGGTACCGTTTGCGGTTCTTCTTTGAGGACCCCGAACCGGGGTGGCGTGTGGGTGAATGGGAGAGGGGCGTGGTGCGGCTGGTAAGGCAGGTAACTAATGGTAGCGGACGGGTAGTTGTTTGCACACCCGCCCAGGTTGGTGTACTCGAGCGGTTCGGAAGAACCGTAAACCGAATTGGGGCAAGAAACCCCCGCGGTTCCGATAGACACGTTCGGCGGAGCCATCTGGTTCATTTTGTGTAAATCGTCCAAAGCTTTGACGAATCCTTCCGCGAAGCCTTCTTGCTCTTCCGTGATCCCGCGGCAGAACGAGAACTGGTTCTGGTTCTGGAGTCGCTCCAGATCCGAAGAAGCGATCTTGAGGGAACCAGAAGGAAAGAGTTCGGCTTCGGCGCGCTGACACTTGAAGTTCCGGTAAGGTTCCGAGAAGTTCAAGTTCATGTTCTGCTTTAGAGGTTGGTAGTCCGGAACTGCGCCTGGACGACCATAAGCACAAACAAACGAGTCGTCATAAAAAGGTTGTTCCGAGAGAGTGGACATTATTTAGAAGAAGATTGGGTCCAAAAAAAGTCCTGAAAAGAGCAACACTTCGATTCGATTCGGTACCTTTAGCGGGAATCAAAGCGCAGTCCAGTGACTAATTCGATTTTCCTTCCACTCTTCGAATCTCACCTTTCCTGATTCCTCTGATTGAAGGCGGGCGGGCGACCAGGTTCGCTCTATTTATGAGTACTGGTGGGTGGGCTCCGTCATCCTGATTGGTTACCTTTCCTCGTGGCCACGCCCCCGCGCGTACTGAGGTGCGTAGCCAGTAAACACGGAGAAGCGCGCTCGTGATGTGTCGTTCGTAAACAAAACGGCTCTATAAGCTGACTCTTTGAATTGATCCTTCAGGATTCATTTTCTCTCACAATCTGAAAGATCCGTGGATGCTAACATGCTAAAGCTAAAATATTGTCAAGAACTAAGGAGCTAAGTCGTATTACTTTTTCTGATTTAGCATTTTTTTCGGGCTTTGAAATGACCAGTTTGATGATCTAGAACAGGGGTGTCCAACTCATTTGAACTCGGGGGGGCCACGCGATAGAACAAACATTCTGTCGGGGGCCGGACTAGTAGATTAAAGAGAAAGAAAAAGAGAAATAAAGAAATAAGAGAGAGAGGGAGAGAAAAGATGAAAAGTCGTGAGAGAGGGGGGAAAGACACCGAGAGGAAGAAAGAAATCCAAAGGAAAATGGAAAGACAGAAGGAAAGAAAAAAGAAAAGAAAGCGCAAAGGGTAGGAAAAGAGAAAGAAAAGAGAGAAAAGGAAAAAAGGAAGTTAGAGAAAATGAAGTTAAAAAGACAGAGAGAGAAAGAGAGAAAGAGCAACAAAGGAAGAGAGAAATAGAGACACAGAGAGTGAAAGAGACAGAGAGTGGGAGAAAATGGGTGGAAAAGAGAGAGAGAGAGAAAGAGAGAGAGAAATACAAGTACAGTGTTTTTGTTCGAGGAGCCTTTCTTTGGCAACATCAAGTTGACATATTTCAACCTGAAATTTGTTTTTCTCTTGCGCTTCTCTGAGTGTTGTCTCGCGGGCCGGATTCAATCCCTTTGCGGGCCTGAGCTGGCCCGCGGGCCGCCTGACACCTGTGATCTAGAATAAAAATCTATAAAACAATAAGTGTTTTTCAATTGAAAGACGGGAGCCAGATCCCCACCAACTAGAAGCCGGCTCCCTTTGAGAAAGTCCTCTGTTGTTGGTGAAAATAACAGCTATTTTAGCGAGTCTTTGAAGTGATCTAACCCCCCACCAATCAGAAACGGGCGACCTTGTAAGAGAGTGATGTGTTGTTTGCAAACAAAACGGCTTTTTGAGCCGGCTCTTTAGTGGAGAGCTTCTGTCGTTCACCTCAATCAGAGGCCGGCTCCCTTTGAGATGGAGTTATGTCGTTTGCGAATGTCTTTTGAATTGAACGACGGGAGCCAGCTCGCCACCAACAAGGTGCTGGCTCCCTTCGAGATATGTGTCATTCACGAACGAACATCTCTTTGAGCCGACTCTATAAATTGAATGACGGAGCTTGGTCTCCACCAATCAGGATTTGGCTCCTTTCAAAACAGTGATTTTAGTGAGCTCTGTGAAGTGAAGTACAGGAGCCAGCTCCCCACCAACCAGGTGCTGGCTCCCTTCGAGATATGTTTCATTCACGAAGGGAACATCTCTTTGAGCTGACTCTTTAAATTGAATGACGAAGCTCGGTCCCCACCCATCAGGATTTGGTTCCCTTCAAGACAGTGATTTTGGTTAGCTCTTTGAAGTGAACTATGGGAGCCAGCTCCCCACAAATCAGAAGCCGGCTCCCTTTGAGATAGTCATGTATTGTTTGTGAACAAAACTGCTCAATGAGCCGGCTCTTTGAAGTGAACGACAGGAGCCGCCTCCCCACCAATCAAAAGCCGGCTTCCTTTGAAATAGGCATGTGTTGTTTGTGAACAAAACTGCTCAATGAGCCGGCTCTTTGAAGTGAACGACAGGAGCTTGCTCCCTTTGAAAGAGTGATGTGTCGTTGGTGAACGAAACTGCTCTATGAGCCAGCTCTTTGAAGTGAGCGACAGGAGCCGGCTCCTCACCAGTCAGAAGCCGGCTTCCTTTGAAATAGTCATGTGTTGTTTGTGAACAAAACTGCTCAATGAGCCGGCTCTTTGAAGTGAACGACAGGAGCTTGCTCCCTTTGAAAGAGTGATGTGTCGTTGGTGAACGAAAGGGCTCTATGAGCAGACACGCTTAAGTGAATGATGAGAGCTGGCTCCCCACAAATCAAGTGTCTTGTCCCTTTGAAACTGTTTTTTTTAAAAATTATTTTCAGGGTCCTTTTGGGGTTGTTTTGTGGGAATTTTGCAATCTATTTTCGGTCGATTTACATTTTTAGGGTTAGGTTTTTGCCCATCTTTCTTTTTTTGTAGCAATTTCCGTGTCATTTTCCTTGTTATTTTTTGGTTGCTTTTTATTTTGTTGTTGTAATATGTACTTTTTTTGTATTTTTCAGTACTTTAAATACTTTTCAGTGCTTTTTCATGCTTTCCTGTTCTTTTTTTATTCTATCTACTTCAGTTTCAGTACTTTTACACTCTTTTTCTTTTTTCCTTTCATGTCTTTTCTTCCCTAGCTTTTTGTCCTTTTTCTTTTCGTCTGTTCTTTTTTCCCGTTTTTCTATTCCTTGGCTTTGTTCTCCCTCTTTTACTCTATGGATTAAAGCGACCAAAAACCCCGAAGAGTCGTTCGGGAGCTGAAAGAGTCTGTTATTTTTAATCAGTCGAGCCGAAATAGCCGCTTCTCTAAACCACAGTCTCAATTCCCACCACTACCTTTTGGTGGAGAGAGCGCGGGAGATGATCGGCCCGCCATCCTGATTGGTTGCTTTCTCCTCATGGCCCCGCCCCCCGTGCGTCATGACGCACGCTGCCGGTAAACAACGCGTTAAACACGCCGTTAAAACCACTTTCTTTTTTTAACAATCGCGGTTCCGATTCGGTCCGATACATAATAGTCCGATTACGGTTTCAACATTTTTGGTTTGACTCGTTTGTTAAAAGAAAAATCACAAATCTGAAAACAAGAAAGCGCTTTGCCCATATTTGGATGTCCCGGTTGCTCCCTGACGTTTGCGGGAATCGAACCCTTTCTGGCGAACCGCCAGCCGGGCGGGACCGTGGGAGGGAAGGTGAGACGCATTCGGAATCGAAGGAGTTTAGGACGGAACCTTGCGATGATAGTTTGTGGCCCCCGCCTTAATATGAAGTTTAAAGACACAGTAGGTATTATTTTCCCACTAGATGCCGCAGTATTCGAGTGCTAAAAGCATAACGGAAGAAGAAAGAGACTCAAAGTGACCAAAACGTATCTTGTTACTTTTGAAAAGAAGAGAAAGAAGAAAAGAAAAGAATAGACAATAAAAAGAGAAAATGAAAAAAAGAAGTAGGACAAAAAGTAAAGCTAGGGAAAAAATCTAAAGAAAAAAAGAAACATTTTTGTCGTTTTTATTTTCAATTCCTTTTTTCTTTCCTATATTTTCTTTCTTATCCCCTACATTTCTTTTTTTTTTCTTCTGTCTTCTCTCTTAATTTTTTATTCCTTTAAAAATATATAAATCTTCTTGTCTGTCTTTGAGAAAGGCTGGCTAAAAATGTAAGGAAAAGAGAAAAAAAAGAGAAGGAAAAGGAGAGAGAGCGACGGAGAAAAAAATGAGAAAGACAGAAAAAGAGAGAAAAGAAGAAGAGAGAAAGTGGGGAAAAGAGACAAAAGAGAGGAAAATAAAGAGAAAGAAATAGAAACAGAAAAAAATAAAGTTTTCTTTATTTTTCACTTGTTGAGGTTTTTGAGTTTTTCTTTGCCCTCATGGTCTTAGATCAGGGGATGGTGTCATAATAGTCTGTAGTCTTTACAACTCTTTGAGACTCTTTGTGATTTGTGACTCTGCTCAAAGACTTAAACATGACTTGACTCGAGGTTTTTGAGTTTTTCCTTGCCCTCATGTAGGTTTTAGATCAGGGGATGGTGGAATAATAGTCTATAGTCTCTACAGCTCTTTGAGACTCTTTGTGATTAAGGGCCAAACAAATAAACATGAATTGATTTGACTCATACTGAGGTTTTTAAGTTTTTCCTTGCCCTCATGTAGGTTCTAGATCAGGGGAGGGTGTCATAATAGTCTGTAGTCTTTACAGCTCTTTGAGACTCTTTGTGATTAAGGGTGTCACAAATAAACATGACTTGACTTAACATTTTTGAGTTTTTCTTTGCCCTCATGTAGGTTTTAGATCAGGGGATGGTGGAATAATAGTCTATAGTCTCTACAGCTCTTTGAGACTCTTTGTGATTAAGGGCCAAACAAATAAACATGAATTGACTTGACTTATACTGAGGTTTTTGAGTTTTTCCTTGCCCTCATGTTTGTTCCAGATCAGGGGAGGGTGTCATCATAGTCTCTAGTCTCTACAGCTCTTTGAGACTTTTTGTGATTAGGGGCCAAACAAATAACATGACTTGACTTGAAGGTTTTGAGTTTTTCCTTGCCCTCATGTACGTTTTAGATCAGGGGATGGTGGAATAATAGTCTATAGTCTCTACAGCTCTTTGAGACTCTTTGTGATTAAGGGCCAAACAAATAAACATGACTTGACTTGACTCATACTGAGTTTTTTGAGTTTTTCCTTGCCCTCATGTAGGTTGTAGATCAGGGGAGGGTGTCATAATAGTCTGTAGTTTCTACAGCTCTTTGAGACTCCTTGTGAATAAGGGCCAAACAAATAAACATGACTTGACTTGACTCATACTGAGGTTTTTGAGTTTTTCCTTGCCCTCATGTTTGTTCCAGATCAGGGGAGGGTGTCATCATAGTCTGTAGTCTGTACAACTCTTTGAGACTCTTTGTGATGAAGGGCCAAACAAATAAACATGACTTGACTCATACTGAGGTTTCTGAGTTTTTCCTTGCCCTCATGTAGGTTTTAGATCAGGGGATGGTGTCATAATAGTCTGTGGTTTGCCATAATCTGTGGTCTGTGCAGCCCTTTGAGACTCTTTGTGATTAAGGACGTAACAAATAAACAGGACTTAACTTGACTTAGACAGCCCTGGCTTACTTGAATGGAGTGCTTCTTAGTTATTTTCTGTCATGCCTCCCTAGGAAGAAGAAAACCCCCTCAATAAGTGTGCCATTGCCCCCTAGTGTAGTGGAGGTGCAGTTGCACTTTATTCTAGGACAGTTAAAAATAAAATAAATTCTCACAAAGATCAAGCCCGCCCCCCTTGACATAACCCCACTATTTAAGAACCACTGCACTACACAATACAGCGCCATCTAGCAGTCGAATGCTACACACTGTCCCTTTAAACACAAACTATTTCGTGCAGCCAATCAAGCAGAAGTTCGACTTTGAAACTTGAAAATTCTCGGCAAGGTCTCGGCTTTCTTAAGCCCGCTGACCCGCGATGGGCCCCCAAGGGGGGGGGGCTGAGTCAGGTAGGACGCATCGTCATGGCAACAAGACGCCTGTCCCCGCTAGCGGACGACCCGGCCCGTCCGGCACGAGGCAGACGAACCGAGTCATAGTCTTAGTCACAACCTCTGGGCAAGTTCAGATGTGTCATTGGCGAACGGAATGGCTCTATTAGCAGGCTCTTTGATGTGAACGACAGGAGCCAGATCCCTGCCAATCAATTGCAGGTCCCCATTCGCAATAATGATGTGTTGTTGGCGAACAGAACGGCTCCATGAGCAGGCTCTTTGATGTGAAGGACAGGAGCTGACTCCCCGCCAATCGATTGCTGGTTCCCACTCGAGATGGTGATGTGTCGTTGGTCAACGTAACAGCTCTATTAGCCGGCTCTTTGAAGTGAATGACAAGAACTGGCTCCCGATTAGTGGGGAGCCAGCTCCCTTCAACAGGCTCTCTTTGTGGTGAACAAAGGGAGCTGGCTCCCCACCTAAGTATGCTATTTGAGAGATTGATGTGTTGTTGGCGAACGTAACGCCTCTAGGAGCCTGCTGCTTTAAGTGAACGACAGGAGCCGGCTCTCCACAAATCAAGGGGCGGCTCCCATTAGACATAATATTGTGTCATCAGTGAACGTAAGGGCTCTATTAGCTGGCTCTCTTCAACAGGCTCTCTTTGTGGTGAACAAAGGGAGCTGGCTCCCCACCCAAGTACCTATTTGAGATATTGATGTGTTGTTGGCGAACGTAACGACTCTATGAGCCAGCTCTTTGAAGTGAATGACGGGAGCCGGCTCCCTTCAAGACGTTTTTTACCTCAATAAAGATGTGTTGTTGTTGAAGCCATCTCCTTTAAGTGAACGACAGGAGATGGCTCCCCATTGGTCAGTAGCTAGCTTCCTTCAACCGGCTCTATTTGAAGTGAACAAAGGGAGCTTGCTCCCCATCTAAGTATCCTATTTGAGATATCGATGTGTTGTTGGCGAACATAACGGCTCTATGAAGTGAACGACAAGAACCGGCTCCGTTCAAGACGTTTTTTTTTCACCTGAATAAAGATGTGTTGTTGGCGAAGCCATCTCCTTTAAGTGAACGACAGGAGATGGCTCCCCATTGATCAGGAGCAGGCTTCCTTCAAAATGTTTTTTTTTTTTTTGTAAGTAGGGATATGTTGTTGGCGACCGGAACGGCTCTATAAGCCGGCTCTTTGAAGTGAAAGACAGGAGCCAGATCCCCGCCAATCAATTGCTGGTTCCCGTTCGAGATGGTGATGTGTCGTTGTTCAACGTAGCAGCTCGATTAGCCGGCAGATATCAAACAGATGGTGACGATATCGGACAGGACGATACAGACAGGATTGATATCAAAACAGGATATCGAAAATAAACCCGACAAACTAGACTGAAACAAAACTGGAAACTGATATTAAACAACAGGACAGACAGGATTGATATCAAAACAGGATATCGAAATTAAACAGAACAATCTAGACGGGAACGAAACTGGAAACTGATATTAAACTACGGGACGGACAGGTTTGATATCAAAACAGGATATCGAAATTAAACAGGACAAACTAAACGGGAACAAACCTGGAAACTGATATTAAACAACGGGAGAGACAGGATTGATATCAAAACAGGATATCGAAATTAAACAGAACAATCTAGACGGGAACGAAACTGGAAACCTATATTAAACTACGGGACGGACAGGTTTGATATCAAAACAGGATATCGAAATTAAACAGAACAATCTAGACGGGAACGAAACTGGAAACCTATTTTAAACTACGGGCCGGACAGGTTTGATATCAAAACAGGATATCGAAATTAAACAGGACAATCTAGATGGGAACGAAACTGGAAACCAATATTAAAGAACGGGACGGACAGGATTGATATAGAAACAGGATATCGAAATTAAACAGGACAATCTAGACGGGAACAAAACTGGAAACTGATATTAAACAACAGGAGAGACAGGATTGATATCAAAACAGGATATCGAAATTAAACAGGACAATCTAGATGGGAACGAAACTGGAAACCGATATTAAAGAACGGGACGGACAGGATTGATATAGAAACAGGATATCGAAATTAAACAGGACAATCTAGACGGGAACAAAACTGGAAACTGATATTAAACTACGGGACGGACAGGTTTGATATCAAAACAGGATATCGAAATCAAACAGGACAATCTAGATGAGAACGAAACTGGAAACCGATATTAAAGAACGGGACGGACAGGATTGATATCAAAACAGGATATCGTAATGAAACAGAAAAAACTGATATTAAACAACGGGAGAGACAGGATTGATATCAAAACAGGATATTGAAATTAAACAGGACCAACTAGACAGGAACAATACTGGAGATCAATAATAAACAGAACAAACTACACGGGAACGATACCGGACAGGAAACACAAACAGTTCATAAGAGTCAAAACACACGTTTTGCGGGGCAGAGGTTCCTTGACGGACTGACAAAGGAAAAATAAGAGCACTGACTTTAAATCGACGGAAAGACAATCTGTCAAGGAGCCGCAGCTGGTGCCACACAGGCGGGGCCAATCGGGCGCCGTGGCAACCATGACAGGAGCCATAAATTATCATTCACGCCGTATGTTTGAGAACCCTGCTGTAGAGTGAAAAAAATAATATTTGCTGCGATTATTTATGATATCACATTTTAGAAATGAATCGTTAAGTTAAGTAATAATTCCGAATATATTGATTAAAGCAACAAAATAATCGAAAGAGCCGTTCGAGAGCCCATAAAAACCGGCTCTTTTTTGGGAGCCGAGCCGAAAAAGCCGCTTCTCGAAAACGAGACGAACTCCCCATCACTCCCGGCAGCTTCGGGCCCACGTTAAGGAGACATGGCCGTCACTCGCCGTCCCCCTCCCCCCTCCGTTTGGCCCCCGCGCTTGTTATCGTGGCCCCCGAGGGAAGCGGGGCCCCCTCACGCATGTAATGGTTTTAATGAAGGTCGGTTTCATGCGCTGTGCAGCTGGCGGAAAGCGGGCCGGGAGCCTCGTGGCCACGCCAGACCTTTAACGCCGCGGCCGTGGCGGGAAAAGGCGGTCCCAGCGTCCCCAATACCCCCACGGGGATGACACATCGCATATGGAGCTGTCCGTCCCGATTCCGCTCAATCCGGACGGACGTTTCCACAGAAACCGGGCCCGGTTCCGGTCTGGTTTGGCGTTTTCCAGTGGCTCGACCTTGACGGGAATCAGAATGTTATACTTTTGTGAACATACTTAAAGTACAGTAGCATATGTCTACTTGAGCAGTTGTTGTCCCATTAGAGATTGTGATTTATCCTCTTAATATTCTTTAACACTTGACTTATCTTGTGAGCAAAATACTCGAAGTACAGTAGGCTATGTCTACTTGACCATCTGTATCATGGCAGTAAGTTAGATTTCATTCATGAGGATTATTATGAGTACTCGAGTACTCGAGAGCTGACATTACTTCAGGCTTTGTATGCTAAAAACAAAAAGAAAACGTAGACGATACAGAATCCATAGTCAAAGTCAAAGAAAGAAAGTCCTGTTTATTTGTTTGAGTATTAATGGAAGTCATGAGAAAGAAAGCAGAGAAAGAGAAGGAGAAATAGAGGGAAAAGAGAGAGAAAAAAAGATTCAGAGAGAGAGAGAAGGAAAAAAAAAGATAAAAATAGAGAGAAACAGCAAGTGAAAGAGACTAAGAGAAGTATAGAGAGAGAGAGAGAGAGAGAGAGAGAGAGAGAGAGAGAGAGAGAGAGAAGGAGATGCACAGGGAGAAAGAGAGAGAAAAAGAGAAAAAAGATTTAGAGAGCAGAGAGACAAAGAAAAATAAGAGAAAAAATAGAGAGAAACAGTGAGTAAATGAGAAAAAGAGAATAAGAGAAGTAGAGAGAAAGAGAAAGAGAGAGAGAGAGAGAGAAGGAGATGCAAAGGGAGGAAGAGAGAGAAAAAGAGAGAAAAAAGATTTAGAGAGGGGAGAGACAAAGAAAAAAAGAGAAAAAATAGAGGGAAACAGCGAGTGAAAGAGAAAACGAGACTAAGAGAAGTAGAGAGAGAGAGAGAGAGAAGGAGATGCAAATGGAGAAAGAGCGAGAAAAAGAGAAAAAAAGATTTAGAGAGGAGAGAAACAAAAAAAATAGAAAAAATAGAGGGAAACAGCGAGTAAATGTGATAAAGAGAATAAGAGAAGTAGAGAGAGAAATAAGGAGATGCAAAGGGAGAAAGAGAGAGAGAGAGAAAAGGGGATTAAAAAGAGAGATAGGAATAGAGACAAAGACAGAGAGCAAAGAAAGAGAGTGACAAAGAGAGAGTGAGAGAAGGAAAGAAAGAGAATAAATAGAGGGAAACCCCGAGTGAAAGAGAAAAAGAGACTAAGAGAAGTAGAGAGAGAGAGAGAGAAAGAGAAGGAGATGCAAAGGGAAAAAGAGGGAGAAAGGAAAAAAAGATTTAGAGAGAAGAGAGACAAAAGAAAAAAAGAGAAAAAAACAGAGGGAAACAGCCAGTAAATGGGAAAAAGAGAATAAGAGAAGTAGAGAGAGAGAGAGAGAGAAGGAGATGCAAAGGGAGAAAGAAAGAGAGAGAGAAAGAGAGAAAAGGGGATTAAAAGAGAGATAGGAATAGAGACAAAGACAGAGAGCAAAAAAGAGAGTGACAAAGAGAGAGTGAGAGAAGGAAAAAAAGACAAAAAAGAAATATAAAAAAAGAAAGAAAGAAAGAGAAAAAGAGAAGTAGAGAGAGAGAGAGAGAGAGAGAAGGAGATGCAAAGGGAGAAAGAGAGAGAAAAAGAGAAAAAAAGATTTAGAGGGGAGAGAGACAAAGAAAAAAAGCGAAAAAATAGAGGGAAACAGTGAGTAAATGAGAAAAAGAGAATAAGAGAAGTAGAGAGAGAGAAGGAGATGCAAAGGGAGAAAGAGAGAGAAAAGGAGAAAAAAAGATTTAGAGAGGGGAGAGACAAAGAAAAAAAGAGAAAAAATAGAGGGAAACAGCGAGTGAAAGAGAAAAAAGAGAGAGAGAGAGAGAGAGGGAGAAGGAGATGCAAGGAGAGAAAGAGACAGAAAAAGAGAAATACAGATTTAGAGAAGAGAGAGACAAAGAAAAAAATAGAAAAAATAGAGGGAAACAGTGAGTAAATGAGAAAAAGAGAATAAGAGGAGTAGAGAGAGAGAGAAGGAGATGCAAAGGGAGAAAGAGAGAGAGAGGAAAAAAAGATTAAAAAGAGAGATAGGAATAGAGACAAAGATAGAGAGCAAAAAAAGAGAGTGACAAAGAGAGAGTGAGAGAAGGAAAGAAAGACAAGAAAGAAATATAAAAAAAGAAAGAAAGAAAGAGAAAAAGAGAAGTAGAGAGAGAGAGAGAGAGAGAGAAGGAGATGCAAAGGGAGAAAGAGAGAGAAAAAGAGAAAAAAAGATTTAGAGGGGAGAGAGACAAAGAAAAAAAGAGAAAAAATAGAGGGAAACAGCGAGTGAAAGAGAAAAAAAAAGAGAGAGAGAGAGAGAGGGAGAAGGAGATGCAAGGAGAGAAAGAGAGAGAAAAAGAGAAAAAAAGATTTAGAGGGGAGAGAGACAAAGAAAAAAAGCGAAAAAATAGAGGGAAACAGTGAGTAAATGAGAAAAAGAGAATAAGAGAAGTAGAGAGAGAGAAGGAGATGCAAAGGGAGAAAGAGAGAGAAAAGGAGAAAAAAAGATTTAGAGAGGGGAGAGACAAAGAAAAAAAGAGAAAAAATAGAGGGAAACAGCGAGTGAAAGAGAAAAAAAAGAGAGAGAGAGAGAGAGAGGGAGAAGGAGATGCAAGGAGAGAAAGAGACAG